>NC_041399.2:213645348-213890348 GCF_900747795.2 Erpetoichthys calabaricus | reverse complement strand
GGAATCGAACCTCAGACATCAGCGTCAGAGACGAAGCCCCTTTACGCTGTGCCATGGTGTGTGGTTTATTTATTTGACTGCCTTTGCATTATTTGACAGTAAACTATGCAACGGTATATTTATATATATAGTGTACAGTGTACATAGTGTATATATATATATATATATACATACAGAGAGAGAGAGAGAGACTCTGTGCATATAACACTCAGGCAATTCTGTTCCAATGATATTTTGGGCCAATTTTACCCCCAACTGTAGGGCCTTGCTGTCCCGTGCTGTGCTGTGACAGAGTAAGTGAGGGGACGCTCCTCTCAGTTGTCCATCTGTAGAAGCTGCTGAGGACAAAGCCAAACTTCCTCAGCCTTCTCAGGAAATACAAACACTGCTGGGCTCTGGGATGTGGTGGATCCAAGTGAGATCCTCTGAGATGTTAATGCCAAGAATTGTAACTGTGGCCATCTCAATCTCTCCGGTGTACAGTGGTGGGCGCTGACCTCTCTGCCTCCATGTGTCAATAATCATCTCCTTCATTTTGCTGGTGTTAAGATAGAGATTACTGTACCGACACCACTTCACAAGACCAGCCACCTCCCTCCTGTATGCTGACTCATCACCCCCAGAAATCAGTCCAATGACGGTGATATCATCTGCAAACGTAATAAAGCTGGTGTTATGTTGGGAAGTGACACAGTCATGTGTGAGGAGCGTGTAAATGTACAGCATGGCACTCAAGACACATCTTTGTGGGTTTCCTGTATTTGTGATTATTGTTTTGGAATTGTTCTCCAGCCTGACTGATTGGGGTCTGCCTGATAGAGTTCAGGACCACGTTGCAGAGAGAAGGTGAAACACCGAGAGTGGAGAGCTTGTCAGTGAGCTTAGCTGGTATCACATTGTTAAAAGTGTTCATGTTAACATCTCGTCAACTTGATTCTGTGCAAAGAATTGTGGCAAATGTTTGTGTTGAACACTTGATTAATAATCAATAATTCATAGTAATTTCATATTGTGCCATCTCTGTCTGCATGGCTCACCTATTGAGTATCATTTACTGTATATGCTGAAATGTTTGTGTTTTTCAAGGCTCATGTTATATTGTTCAGACGTTTGTGTTGATTAATCGTAGCTGTACTGAATGGGCTTTAATGTTTAAACACTGATTTTGTTGGAAGTATCAATACAATAAATATATGTTTCATTTTATCAACTATTTACATTTTTATTCCTGTGAGTGGTTGTGTAGGTAGGGGGGCCCAGTTCACTGCTGTGGATGTAGGGGGCCTATAATGCTGTTAAGGATATGGGGGATGCTGTGTCTATCTATCTATCTATCTATCTATCTATCTATCTATCTATCTATCTATCTATCTATCTATCTATCTATCTATCTATCTATCTATCTATTAGATAGTACCTTTCAATCTATCTATCTATCTATTAAATAGTGCCTTTCACTCTATCTAATAGATAGATAGATAGATAGAGTGAAAGGTACTATATAATAGATAGATAGATAGATAGAGTGAAAGGCACTATATAATAGATAGATAGATAGATTGAAAGGTACTATATAATAGATAGATAGATAGATAGATAGATAGATAGATAGATAGATAGATAGATAGATAGATAGATAGTGCCTTTCACTCTATCTATCTATCTATCTATCTATCTATCTATCTATCTATCTATCTATCTATCTATCTATCTATCTATCTATCTATCTATCTATCTATGAATGAAACAATGCAATGACCGACCCTGCCCGTATTAATGGATGGTTGGAGCAGAACATTGGGGTGGAGTTGGAGTTCTGGAGCTGCTCCTCCTACCCTCTCCTCTCAGTCCATGGAGTTTGTCCATTTTCCTTATCTCCGTGATGTATGATGTGTTTAAAAGGAGAATTTATGTGCATGGTCTCTATAAATAATGACTTATTTGACAAAAGAAAGAAAAACTCGTCTTGTTCCTATAGTTGTGAGAGGATATTATATTATTGGCTTTCTTTTTTTTTGTAATGTCTCCTGTTTTCCGGCACGTCCACACTTGTGTAACTGTAACCCATGGCTTTGCTCTAAAGTTGCGTTAAATGGCGTGTGACGCGATGACAGACCCCTCTCCTCATGTGTGCTTTCCAAAGGCTTGTTTGGACTCTCCGACGGTTTGGCCCGTCTGCTGTTCGCCTGTTGCTCCGCCCCCTGGCCCCCTGACAACGGTGTCTGAGGCGGGCACTTCACTTCACTTTACGTTACGGTACAGAGAGCGCTTGAAGTTGGCTGCTGCTCATTTGTACATCTTCACGGCACTTCTGTGGTTTAATGGTTGCGGTGTATGCAGCACCGACACTTTCATTTTGTAATCTTTGGAGTTATGGTGACTTCTTCTTTCAGTACTCCGTACCGGTGGTCCTCACGACCTCTTGGTCCTCGGTAATGCCACACTTATTAACTGGCAGCTGTCTCTTGGGAGTTGACGCGATGGCGCGACGATCTCCTATTAAAAATCTGTATATTTGGACCACATCCAAAGCTCTGAACGCCACCCCCCAGACCTGCCAACTAGGACTGCAAAATAAAATATACGCGTCACCGAGTTTATGTATGTTCGGGAGGCACATACACCCCCCCAAAAAAAGGGGTCTCCAAACGGAGATCTCTCCGTCTCCGAGCTAACATACAAACACCTTGAGTATCGGCCATTAATTGCATTAATGTTTACAGAAAAACACACAAACGAAACAAAGAAGTTATTTTAACATCTCCCCAGTGACTGAAAGCACGTGAATATAATATAACAAGCCAATTGTTCCATACAATGTTTTTATTTCTTTATTTTTCTTGCGCTCTTCACTGAGGCGAGGACTACACAATACTTAAAATTGTGGTGTACTGTATATCTAATTGCTCTTTACCCGAACCTGTGCCCATAATAGCTGAATAAACCTCACAGAGTGCGTTTGTGCGAACTCTACGATTGTGAAGACCCGGGAGTGCGAGAGTCGCGTGATGGATTTTTAGAACTCCGCAGAAAGCTGCTGGCAGTGAGCCCTGAAAAGGACCGTCCAACGGTAACTCAACGGGCAGACCTCTACCGCCACCATCGCTCGGTTCTCCACGCCACTTGCGCCGCCTCACTCCGGTCACTTCATTCGCCACAGAGTCCCCATCTGATGCTCGCCGGCGGCCACGATGGGCTATAAAGCAGCAGGAGACACGCGGTGTCGAAGTGCTTGTTTTAGTGGTCTCTCTGTACCCCCTACCTTAACCCCTTACGCTCCTAGGAGCTGATTTTATCTCTGGCTTCTTCAGGTATCCCTCTACTGACATTCCGTGTCCCTCTCCGTTGGTGACGCAATAGGACTTAAATCCAAATCCAAATTCAATCCGCTTCAGACGTGCTGTGAGCTCCGTTTTTGACGGCTGACTCCGCACTGCAGCAGGCTGCGGCCTCACAGGGAGCAGACCAGGGTTCATGTCCCGAATCTTCCTCCTTGTGTGAAGTTTGCATGTTCTCCCCGTGTCTACGTGGGTGATCGTGAACTCGTGAACACATCTCCAGTTTCCTCCCACTGGTGAACTGGCAACACTAAACTGTCCCGTGTGTGTGTGTGTGTGTGTGTGTGTGTGTGTGTGTGTGTGTGTTTGTGTGTGTGTGTGGTGTCCTTTCCAGTTTTTTTCCTGCTTTGTGTCCTATGCTAGCTGGGACAGGTTTCTGCATCCCCTGGGACACAAGTCTGGATTAAACGGGTTACAAAATGACACGAGATGTTTTTAACAGTCCAGTACGGGGCAGACACAACCCAGCAAACTGACATTCGGCCAGTGTGCGCAGCCAACAGTGGCCCAACTGGGATTTGTACATTAGGGCAACACTGGCCCCAAAACCACAGTGTTGGCAAACAGACAGGAAGTCTAAATTTGGTCATGATTCTGAAAAAGTCTATATTTGTCCATCATCCAACCATTATGTGTACCCGAATTGCCAGGCACTAGCAACCCCTGGACAGGACACCATCACAGGGTGAAGACACTCACACACACACAGTATAAGACCGTATTAGGAACATGCCATGTTGGAAACCAACATGGACAAAGGGAACACATGCAAACTCCATGCAAGAAGGACCTTGGATGTGAACCTTGGTCTCCTTACTGGGATGCAGCTACCACTGACTCCAAAACTGCGACTATGAGGAGACGCGCAGCTCTGCACGCGATGGATTTGAAGTTTACAAATGCGGGCGGTTCAATCCACCGCCTGAATACGCTGTTTCCCATTTCCGCCCGTACCAAAATTGAACGTCGTTTCTCTGACACTAAAATGCGCTTCGGTGAACTGCGGGCTCTCCGCGCACCTGCACATTAGCTCTGCTGCTGTCGTCCGTTTCGATCAGAAATGATAACCGACCGATTATTGCAACTTTTCGCTACTCACTGAGTCACTTATTTATCTAACCCGCTTCGTCCTGAACAGGGTCGCATTGTTCGCCAGGAACAAATCCTGGACAGGGTAGGGTGAAAATGTTCCCCTACTAAAAAGTACAATTCGTGAGTTCAGATAATCAATTTCGGGTTTAATGTACAGTGCATAACTTAATGTTGTGGTGCTTTTTGATTTTTTTTTAAAGCCTCTCTCCCCTCTCAATGGGTAACAGTGAGACTAGTGTGGCTTTTATTTTGAAAGAGTTCTTCACTACGAGAATTAGGTGGTGGGTGAGAAGATTTAAGAAACGGCTTCTGAAATGAACGTAACGTCACAATGTCCAATTCTAGGTCGGTGGCACTCGGTACAAGGAATGAAGCAGCCCCCCCAACAGATCGATAGTCTATTGACAGACAGTGAGGTGTAGTAATTAAGACTTTAGACCTCAAATCCAGAGCTTGTGCGTTCAAATCTCACTACCGACACTGTGTGATCATTTGCCTGTCAGCTTCCTGTGCTCCAATTGAAAAGACAAAAGAAATGCATCCCATTGGTATGTCAAATGTCGTACGACTCCTTGGATGAAGGTGTCAGCTGAATACTAATACTAATAATAATAATAATAATAATAATGACAACTCTTGAACATGATATCTTCGTATAGGGGGCTGCGTGGTTCCCCATTGGTTGACAAAGAACCATCTCATTCTGGTTCCTTGCTTATAAAGTTGGATCTATGAAAAGATTCCCAATATATGGACAAAACTAAAATCTTTAATGTTTAGTAGGCACGAAACTGACAGACCAAGAGCCCCAGAATTGAGCGTTTGCGGTTGTGTGCAGTGAGCGTCCTTTTCAAATCAGAAACCCTTTGGGATTTCGCAAATCGGTTCACTTCTATTCACAGCTAGTTTTGGATCATGGGATTGGTCTAAGTAGAGGTTCTTTCTGGAACCTTCATATTGTACTCGTACCCCAGGGTCTGGACCTGGGGGGGGGGGGGGGGGGGGGGGGATTTACACTGCTCAGTTGGAAGTCCGAGGAGGTGAAAACCGCTGGAAATGAGCAACAAACAGGCAGTGCGCAGACTCGGCACTCTGGATTGGGGGAGGTGGCTGACTACGCTGACGTCACAATCAGTTTGCTGCAAGTTCAATGCGCTCAAAGAAATTCAACGTAAATTCAATTTGGCATAAATCATCCATCCATCCAGTTTCCAACCCGCTGAATCCGAATACAAGGTCACGGAGGTCTGCTGGAGCCAATCCCAGCCAACACAGGGCACAAGGCAGGAACCAATCCCGAGCAGGGTGCCAACCCACCGCAGGACACACACACAAACACACCCACACACCAAGCACACACGAGGGCCAATTTAGAATCGCCAATCCACCTAACCTGCATGTCTTTGGACTGTGGGAGAAAATCCATGCAGACACGGGGAGAACATGCAAACTCCAGTGTTAAACAAATCAATTCACTGCAAATTCAGGTTTGTGAGAATTTTTTGCTGCAAATTAAATTTTGTGCAAACTCAGTTTTACTCAAATCAATTAACGGTGTATTTGACTGTTTCTGATTTTATTTTATTTTTTTGCTCCAGTCAGTGCACTGTATGTTCAGTTTTGTGTGAATTCTTTGCCGTAGGTTCAATTTTGCTCAAACAAATACACTGTCAGTTCAATCTGGCACAAATCATTTAGCTGCAAATTTCATTTTGCTCAGATTATTTCACTGTAAATTCAAGTTTGCCTGTTTTTCTGCAGATTTAATTTTGCTTAATTGAATTCACTGCAAATTTTACTCCAATCAATTCACAGTGTATTTGACTTTTTGTGATTTTATTTATTTTGCTGCAAATTCAATGTTGCCCAAATTATTTTACTGCAAATTCAACTTCACTCAAATCAATGCACTGTATATTCAGTTTTGTGTGAATTATTTGCTATAAGTTACATTTTGCTCAATCAAATTCACTGTAAGTTCCATTTGGCACAAATCATTTTGCTCAACTGCGGTGGGTTGGCACCCTGCCTGGGATTGGTTCCTGCCTTGTGCCCTGTGTTGGCTGGGATTGGCTCCAGCAGACCCCCGTGACCCTGTGTTTGGATTCTGTGGGTTGGAAAATGGATGGATGGATGGATGGATTTTGCTCAAATCAGTTCACTTCAAATTCAGTTTCACTCAGTTTGATTCATTTTGTGTGTTTTTGCAAATTCAGTTTTGTGCTCACTGATTCACTGCGTATTTAATTTTGTGTGAACTTTTTTTGCTGCAAATTCATTTTTGCTCAAATTAATTTAGATTTTGACACAAATGTGTTTGCTGCAAATTCAGTTTCGCTCCAGTCAGTTCACAGTGAATTCAGTTTCACGTGATTTGTTCTTCTCGTTACTGTCTATCACAGCGTTTCCATCCATCCACCCCAGGTCTCCCAACTGCAAGGCAGCAGCGCTACCCACTGCGCCACCATGCCCCCACAGCGTTTCTCAACCTTTAAGTATTTGCGACCCGAGTTTTCATAACAGTTTTAATCGCGCCCCCCCCCCCCAACGTTTTTTTTGAAAGGAGCCCAATAATACCAATTTGTTCTTTTTAAATTAATGATATATCATAGATGCATATTTTATTATACCTACTTAACTTTTATCGACATTTATCTAACTATATTTATTTTTCTAGTATCAGAGTGTAGTTTAAGTTAATTTGTTTTGGTTTCAATAGATGTATTTTTCATATTTTTGATTCTTGTTTTCCTTTTTTCACATCTTCACGCCCCACAGATTGAGAACCACTGGTTTATCACATACATCTGTAGGAATGTTGAGGTGACTGGAGGAGGAAAACTGATGGGGACAGGAGGATGACACGAACATTTCTTACACATATTTAGCTCGGGATTGTGGCGAGCAGGCAATGGGCACCAAAGGCAGAAAGTATTCTTGGACGGGGTCCACTGACATTGGGGTATATCCCTGCGGTACTCTGAAACAAACCAGTACCCGACTTCCACAAAACCAGACGCAAAATTATTTATTTAAGTTCTGAAAGCAGAAAATAATATATATTTTATCATTTTTAAACTAAATAAAAACACAAGAAACCGGTTAATCACGTTGCGTGACGTCACGTGCAAAGGACAGGTGGGTGCAGTTATTCATGAAATCTGCGTACGTTAGCTAGTGGACTGCTCCGTGTAATATCTACGCAGCGCTCAGAATCACGCCACCCAGCAGTGAGCACAGCATGGCATTGCCAATCTACTAAACGTAACATCTCTGTTTAAATTGTCCTGGGAAGAGGGAGCTGGTAAAATCCGTAGGTTTCATCCATGGAGCAGATGACGCCAGACGGTGAGCTCGACAGAAAGCTCTTCTTCTTCTCCTTGTCCTTCCTCCCTCCCTGCCTCTTCCCATTGCAGGTGACCACTTGTGATGAGCGAACGACACTGTGAGTTTTGTGAAATCACAGACACTTTCAGGAACTTCGCCAGACTCCAGGAAATGATTGAAGTCTCTGGGGAAGGAGGAACAGACCGATCGATTCTGGTGCAGTTGTGTTTCGAGCGTCCAGAGGGCCAGGGAAGCATCTGCCAACTACAGTAAACCGCAAAAACCGCTTTGGAAAATTTTGCCGATCAACACTAATGGCCACAAGCCAGTGACGTGCGGTGAGGTTCATGGCTGGTGACTCCTTCAGAGTGAGATTTACAAATATATGAACCCCAAAGAGTCGCTTATTGACTATTCAATTGGCAGCCAGCATGCACACTGACTACTGGTTATGTTTCGTATCTCATCAGAATTCTACACACACGCAGGTAAGGCGCGTATTTGGATAGGAAAGAACGAGAGAGAGAGAGAGCGGAGAGAGAGGGAGAGAGAGAGTGGAGAGAGAGAGAAAGAGAGAGAGAGAGAGAGTTAAACAGACAGAAAGAGAGAGAGACAGAGACTGTCATAAGGGGTGGAGCCTGAGAGAAACTATCATAAGGGGTGGAGCCTGAAAGAGAGATACAGAGAGAGAGAGAGTGGAGAGAAAGAGAATGGAGAGAGAGAAAGAGAGAGAGAGAGAGAGCGGACAGAGCGCATTTGCTCCTCACCCTCTAAATTTGCCGTTGCAATTCCACAATTCAAACTCATACGATACAAATGAAAGTATAGAGAGGCGTACAAAAAAACAAACAAACAAAAAAAAAGATTTCACTTTTGACCTTAATTGAAATATTTAGTTGTTTTTAAAAGCTTTTAATTCTGATGCTTTAATCAATTTTAATACAGACTGTTCAACAAAAGGATAACAAGATAAACAAAAGAATATTTAATTTAAGGTCAACATTTACGAATTTCTTAGTCTGAACCCATTTTTATAAAACTGAAAACCGTTTACGGTCTTACCTTTATTATTATTATTATTGTTATTATCCATCCATCCATCCATTTTCCAAACCGCTGAATCCGAACACAGGGTCACGGGGGTCTGCTGGAGCCAATCCCAGCCAACACAGGGCACAAGGCAGGAACCAATCCCGGGCAGGACGCCAGCCCACCACAGGACACACACAAACACACCACGCACACTCTAGGGACAATTTAGGATCGCCAATGCCCCTAACCTGCATGTCTTTGGACTGTGGGAGGAAACCGGAGCGCCCGGAGGAAACCCACACAGACACGGGGAGAACATGCAAACTCCACGCAGGGAGGACCCGGGAAGCGAACCCAGGTCTCCTAACTGCGAGGCAGCAGCGCTACCCACTGCGCCACCGTATTATTATTATTATTATTATTATTATTATAATATTATATCATGCTTCCTTTAACTTCACCTGTTTGTTGTCTGGTACAAGTCTTGTAATCGATATATAAGCCACTTCCTATTGTCCAAATGACTCACTTCCGATGACAATACATGAATCAATAATCAGTTTCACTAATTGATTAATTAATCAATGTGAATTAAGAAATGAAATTTTCATATGAAGAATAGTTAAAGATTTCACCAAAAAATGGCGCTAGTAACAGATAAAAATATTAAAGGAATTGTTATAATATTGATTACAAAATAATACTAAAACAAACCCAAGGCTAAAAAGTTGAAAATAATCTATCTTCTTCTATAATGTGCTACTGTGGCTGTTCGTTTGTCTGTCCAGGATTTTAAATCACCTGTAGCTCGCAAACCGTTTCACCTATTGACTTGAAATTTGGTAAACATATACTACGTGATGTCTACTATCCGCTTTCGGGGTGATGATTTTTATTACTCTTTTTATTTTTATTTTATTTTATTGTAGAATCAACTCTTGGCAGGGCGGCCGTGCGGCGCATGAGTACGGGTGCCGTTCTCATTCCCTACCACCTTCGCTAATCATTCTTGAGGCAGATTGAACAGTTAAGTGAAAAATTAAAGAAAACGTACTAAGTAATTGCAACACAAAAACTAACTTAATCAGTTTTAACGCAAAAAGATTCTAATGAAAGAAGAGAAGCAGCGGGCCGCTAGGGTGGAGTAAAGAAGAGCGGCTCAGGAAGCAGCAAGCGCATCAACCTCTGAGCAAATGAATGGTAAACGTACCGAGAAAGAAAGAGGAGGAAAACTAGGAATGATCAAGTCAAGTGGATTCACTGCATGTTATCGTGCAGTGCGCGGTTACTGGTATATATATAAAAAATACTTTTAAAAAACCACACTTATATTAAGTTAAAAAGTATACTAAAAAGTAAAGTATCTCGTACATCACTCATAAAATAAAAGCGTTCAAGAGGACGACGTGAGGCACCTGAGCATCACAGGCCGAACCTGCACAAGTGCAGTGAGGCCCACAACGTCTGTGCAATGCCAGTGAACACACCAACTGGGGTGCCAGTTTGGAATTGCCAGCTAACCTAACGACCTGCACGTCTTTATAGGTGGGGTTCCCTCACACATCTCCAGAGATGGAGAACACGGAAACTCCACATGAAAAGCCTCAGGGTCTGAACACATGACGTGAAATCCGGTTAGCCACTGAGTGATCCGAATTCAAGACCAAACAGTCGCTGATCACACAGGGCCTTAGATCCTCTCTGTCAGCAATATGAGAATCAAATGAATAATCAAAGAATAATAATAATAATATTCATCTTATGTATATAGTGCCTTTCCCATGTTCAGTAGACCATATTGAGTGCCTTGTGGTTACAACCATTTGAAAATCTCTACTAATAAGTTGTTTTCTAAATGGAGGAATTGTCCAATGAAATCAGCCAATCAGAGGCCGACTTTGGCCTGAGTCCCTGGATTACAGTAGATGCTGGTTTGGCTTGACGTGAGTGGAGACAGTTGCACGTCTACCACTTCTGCTGGTCACATCGCTACCCCCATTCCACTCCACTCAGTAGATTGAGCCTAAAAGCCTCAGACCCCTCTGTCTGCCCACTTGCTGCAGCTCCCAGCAGCTGACCTTGAAGAAGCCACCCACTCAGCACATCGGATGTACTGTGAACAGCGACTCTAGGAACGTGCTGTCACCAGGTCCTGCCATTTCTGCTTTTGTGGTTTCAGAAATAAGAGTGTCTCAACAAGATGCCCCTCAGAAGCTCCACTTTCCGGCCTGTGGTCGGAGCAACAGGAAGCAGTTTGATGTGCAGAGGGCTGCTATAAGCCATTGTGTGTTTCTCGTGGGCCGAGGGCCTATTGCTCAGGTGGAAACCACAGCCGAGCAGCAACAGTGGAACGGTGAGAAATACGAGCCTCTGAGTCTGGCCATGGCATGAGCAGGATGTTATGTGTTGCCCGCTGGTGGCCTAGCAGGACCTTCAAGGCAGCCGCCAACACACACATCTACACAGACACACTCACCGTGGTAGGACAACGACGCAGCATGGTAGGAAGTGAAAGACCCGCAGAATCACATGTTCTTGTTTCTCCAACTCAGTAGCTGGAGGATCTCATCCACCTTGAAACCATAAATGAGACCACCCTGGTGTAGGCAATATATATAGATATATATACGGAAGGAAAACCACAAGTACACAGCATTCACCCTGAATGAAGCCTGCACATCATCTTCATCCCTATTGAGGTTTCATTTGCTTGTCACGTCAACACACGTTATAAGATCGCCTCGGTGACGTGAATTATTACATGTGTAGCATGTCTGGCTGCATTTCCCTGCTTGATCAACGGTGTTGTCATTTCCCACTTTCTCAGAAATGTTGTGTACGGATGGGCTGGAGTTGCCATACATTTATGTTGGAACAATCTGGATGAGGACAGGCCATTCAGCCCCACAGAGCTCGCTGTTCCTATCCACTCAGTTCTTTTAAAACACATGAAGTCAAGTTTTGAAGGTCCGTAAAGTTCTACTGTCCACCACAGTACCTGGTCACTTATTCCACGTGTCTGTGGTTCTCTCTGTGAAGAAAAATGTCCTAATAATTGTGATACATTTCCCCATAGCAAGTTTCCAACTGTGTCCCTGTGTTCTTGATGAACTCATTTTAATGTCACCGTCTCAGCCCACTGGACTAATTCTCTTCATCATTTTAAACACTTCAATCATGTCTCTTCTTCATCTTCTTTTGCTTAAACTATAAAGGCTCAGCTCTTTTAATCTTTCCTCATAACTCATCCCTTGTAGGCCTGGAACTTCCGATGTCCTGAAACTGAGTCTCTGAAGCACTTCCCAGTAAATTTGAAGTCCCACACAGTAGGGCTCTCTAGTTCCTTCAACCCAGCAGGGCTGACCCAAAGAACTACAAGTCCCATGATGCTCCGAAGGTATCTGCAGGGGCACTGTAGTACCAGGACACTGCCACCTAGCATATGGGGGGAAAAAATCACCTGAATATATTGTCCTGTTCTTCTGTGATAATTTCATATCAATTCTGGCCAGGACGTCACTCCCAGCTATGTGCAGTGCTAAGATCGGCAGCACGATATCAGGAGCCTTATTGGGGGTAACACGTTAAAAGTGCGTTACGTCATCCAATAAAAATGAGCAAACTAATGCAATACTGATTTTATTGAAGTAAAACACCCATGCATGTCCGAGGTTTGTCTTCCACATTTCATTCAAGGTAATTGCTGCCACACTGGGACACGAGGGGGCGCTGTCGCTGATGGTATCATCATCGAGGTTGGTCTTCCACATTTCATTCGAGGTAGTTACTACCACACTGGGATAAGAGGGGGTGCTGTTGCTGATGGTATCATCATCGAGGTTGGTCTTCCACATTTCATTCGAGGTAATTACTACCACACTGGGACACAAGGGGGCGCTGTTGCTGATGGTATCTCCTTCGAGGTTTGTCTTCCACATTTCATTCGAGGTAATTACTACCACACTGGGACACGAGGGGGTGCTGTTGCTGATGGTATCACCTTCGAGGTTGGTCTTCCACATTTCATTCGAGGTAATTACTACCACACTGGGACACAAGGGGGCGCTGTCGCTGATGGTATCTCCTTCGAGGTTGGTCTTCCACATTTCATTCGAGGTAATTACTACCACACTGGGACACGAGGGGGCGCCGTTGCTGATGGTATCATCTTTCTTTTTCTTCCACCTGCCCTGAGAAGGCACTCCTGGGAGGAAAACTGACTCCGCCCCTTTCAGACTCTACCAATATTAAACCGAGACGCTCCCGGCCCGGCTCATCTCCTTCCAGAGAGGGCGGACCTCCCACCTGAAAACCGAAGCACCCAAGAAGAAGACTGGAGCCTCGTGATTATAACCTTTGCTTTCATTGCTTTTCGTCTTGCCTTGATTTGACGCATTTGTTTCAGTTCTCGGACTTTGTGAATATTACAAAGGGGGACCCTGCTGGTGCCCCCAACATTTTCAGTGTGTCCCCTCGGTCGACGACACTGCGTTATTATTAATCCCAGCAGCTGTGGGTGCGAGAAGCACACACACGCAGCGGTATGCCGATCCTTTGCAGGGCTCCATCACACAGCCAAGCAGAAGAGAGGGCGCTGCATGCAATCCACTAACAGAAACGTATTAACAGAAGTGTCTGTTGAGTTTAAATCCAACTATTTGCTACAAACGTGTGGAGATGGTGTGATCAGGTGACACAGTAGTGCGAATCATCGGCAGCTCAGGTCGAGAATGTAAGGCCGGATGTTATTTACGTCACAGCACACGAAGGACTAAACGTTTTTGTACAACACAAGAAAATGAATCAGCTGTTTTCGGAGTCATGGCATTCGATGATGACGCTTCACTCTTTTTTTTTCGCAGTTTCATGACGTCAGCATTTTTGCCAAAGGTGAACTCCCGAAGCACGTGGGACTTCTAAGAAACCTGGTTTCTGCCCTAAGAGCTTCTCGCATTATTTCAGTTTTGTGTGCGCACGTAAACACTCTCACCGTTTCCGGCCTCCCTGCTGGACACCAAAACTCCTTCACGAAAGGTTTTCGTAATATTGTAGAAAAAAGTGGAAAAGGAGACTAGAACACACATGAAGAACACACCCCATATATTATGTAAGAAGATAACAAACAAGATTTAGTGTGTAACGTGAGGAACATCTTCACAGACGCGAGTCTAACCGGTGAAGGATGGTGGTGGTGCCGGTTAGCAAGACAGTGAGGTGTAAGGGGCGGGTCCAGGAGCCCCAAACCAGAACCCAGAAGTGATGTCATGTGCCCTCCCAGATCTGCAGGCGAATGGAAAGACAGAGTGGCTCCTTTAATTCAAGACCTAGGAGTACTTCCAGTGCTAGAGGGTGGTCCGCAGGAGGCACTTCCAGGTCGTGCGGAAGTCCCACAAGGTAGAGATTGCTAATCCATGCTGCACCCCCCAGGTGGCACCCCGGGAAATCAACAAGTTTCCCCTATGGGACTACAGCTCCCAGCATGCCCTGTGGTTATTTATGTGAGTTGCTAACCCATGGATGCTGCCATCTGTTGTGTTGGAGGGATAAGTAGTCCAAACATGTTATCTCCCCGGTACCATCTTTATGTTAGCCTCTCAGCCAGGTGAGAATCTTCAGTCCAACCCTCCCAGGATGCCAACATGTCCACTGGCACAATGGTATTTTTTGCTGATCTTCTGAACAGGGCTTCTTCCTGATCACTCACTACTGTGGCCTCCTAACCAGGGAAGGGACCAGGACCCATCCTGACATGGACACCGGCCCATTACACGAGTAAAGCTTTACGTACCATTAGTAGTATCTTAAAGTCTCTGGTAAAAGACACTGGCAACCATTGTAATGACGCTGAGACTGGGGTGATGTGCTCAGAGTTTCTTTTTTTGGAGTTAAAATGCTTGCTGCCACATTCTGAACTCGTTGTAACTGACTGAGGACTTGCTTAGGTGGTCCAGTTAGGAGTTCATTACATTAATCCAGCTGACTAAAAACAAACGGCTGAATTAATTTCACTATATCGTGCCGCAGTCTAAGAGGTCTAACATTTGCAATGTTCCTTAAGTGGAAAAATGCCGTCCTAGTACTCTGATTACTGTGTGATTTAAAGTTTAGGTCTGAGTCCATGGTTACACCTGCTTTCTTTACTTTGCCTTTGACTTTTAATGCTAATAGATCAAGATCATTTGCACCACTTGTTAGAAAGAAAGGCAACAACCAAGATGAAGAGTTGAGGCAGCAAGGGTGAACCCTGTATAATTTCAAAGCAAGATTAGAAAATAATGGAGACGTCTTTCCAGGCTCAGGTCTGGCTGCCGTCTTGGTGGTGGCACTTTTAGAAAGTGGAAGTGACATCAGTGGTCTTCTCATCATCGTTCTTCAGGTCTGGAGGCAAAGGGAACGGAGAGGCAGTAGGTGACAGCGACATCCCCTGTCTCTGAGTAGAATTACCGCTAGATGAGCCCTGATGTTCTCTCCCAAGCACACGTGTGCGACACACTTGGCAGTTGGTACACCTTTGCCTACAGTGCTGCTTCACCCCAGACTGCATGGCGCACAGGTGATCAATTAAACCCGTGTGTTCGTGTTTCAGCTTAAGAGACTCAAAGAACTTCATCCGTAGACCACTAGGAAGTTAGGGCTTCAGCCACAAAGCTACGTCTTCACCTTGTGAAAGATAAAGAACAGCACAGATGTAGAGCTGGGGCACCCTTATGAACTGGGAGTCCCAAAAAGCACTTCCAAAAATGGCCACTAGAGGGGGATATATCACCAAACCCCGGCTAGGCAACTGGGAAAACACAAAATCTTCATAAAAATACCTGTACAAAAGTTTTATTCTTAACAAAATGCTCTGCTACACAATGAAACTGCAAAACTGCCCTAAACTAAGACCCAAAACACAAGAGCAGATGTTCAAAAATCTAGAAGATCACAAGAAAAAGCACAAAGGCACAGCACAACACAAGACGTCACCCACCTCAGTATGTCTTCACAAATGACCACCCATCAGGAACTGTGAGAGACCCTCCTGACTGATAGGGTGGAGGGCGGTTCCATGTGCGGTGATTGGCAGGTGGCCCCACCTCCTGGAAGCCCCACCCACAAAAACACAGGCAGCTAATAGACAAGATCAAAAAACAAACGACAAGGCGCCAATCGACAAAGGCAACGTTATAGCATAAATGAATGGCACAGGGAACCAGGGAGAAGTTCTGGCTAAAACATGATGGGTACTAGTCAAAAGTAAGTGGACCCCCTCCATAAGACTGAGGTGAGGGGTTTCATTGTTAGCAGGCGCATCATCAGAAGTCCATAGCCACTCAATTGACAAACACTGGGTTGTACTGAAGGGCTTGGTGACTTTAAACTGGCACTGTCATAGGATGTCACCTTTGCCAAAAGTCAGTCCATGAAATTTCTGTTCTGCCCGATCTTCCCTGGGCAGCCATAGGCACAGTAATTGTGAAGTGGAGGCGTTGAAAGAGAAAGAGAGATGTCATTTGAGACGAGAATCCCTGCACAAGACAAGCAGTGGAGGTCGTCTTCTGAGTTCTTCCCCGAGCTTCTCTTTCCTGTGTGTGCGGCCCGTGATCAGAGGACTCATTACATAGATCAGGGGGCTATTGGGGGTTGTGCAGACCACCACGATTCAGAAGCTCGCACTGGACAGCCAATCAAATTGCACATTTTTATCGCTTGGTTTACTCGACTTGAGTCAGATACTTTAACCTCTCTCACAACCCTCATCTTAACCTGATTGTACGCAGACGTATCACGTAACCTCGCTGACGTACACAACAAAGCGACAACGTCGTCAATGGAACGGAGCTCTGGAGGTCCGCATCTTGACTCTGTTGGGGTTATTGCTGTTTCGTGATAACGTCATTGACTGTCACCTGTTGTCCTTATTTACTATAAACGAGCAGACAGATGGCTTCCAGTCAGCACCAGTGAGGAGCACAGAAAAGAAAAAAAATGTAAAGCATGAAGACGCAGCTCGTGCTGCACTTACAGATGTGTCTGGAAATCAAAGCTTGTCCAACTTACAGTAAGCTCGCTGACATTGCATTAATTGTCAGTACACTGAAGCTAGCGGTTTACTGGACTAATGGAGTAGCGTTAAGTGTAACAGTCTCGATGGCGACTGTTTAACAGAGAGAATCCGATGTCAGAGTGCCAATGTGACACTTGGTTGTGGATTATTCATTACCGCCATCCAGACCTCAGGACCTCACATTGTTAAAGGCTGCCAATGACATATGAAGGGCTCTGAGTGTGGAGGGCACGTTTGTAAATGTCACCAACACACTCAGGCTCTCGGCTTACTAGTTATGAGCAGAATTGTGGGAAAGCAACAGGCAAGCAAAAGGGCAATGAGCTCAGCTGAACTCCAACAGTTGGTTCATCCTGTTGGCAGCTCCTACTCACATGTGTCTACAGTATAGTGCTGTTTAGATAGTTAGATAGATAGATAGATAGATGTGAAAGGCACTATATGATAGATAGATAGATATGAAAGGCACTATGTAATAAATAAATAGAGAGAATGAAAGGTACTATATAATAGATAGATGGATAGATAGATGTGAAAGGAACTATGTAATAGATAGATAGATAGATAGATTTTAATTTAGTTTAGTGTAGTAGGCAAGGATAGATAGATAGATAGATAGATAGATAGATAGATAGATAGATAGATAGATAGATAGATAGATAGATAGATAGATAGATAGATAGATAGATGTGAAAGGCACTATACGATAGATAGATAGATAGATGTGAAAGGCACTATATGATAGATAGATAGATAGATAGATAGATAGATAGATAGATAGATAGATAGATAGATAGATGTGAAAGGCACTATATAATAGATAGATAGATGTGAAAGGCACTATATAATAGATAGATAGATATGAAAGGCCCTATGTAATAAATAAATAGAGAGAATGAAAGGTACTATATAATAGATAGATGGATAGATAGATGTGAAAGGAACTATGTAATAGATAGATAGATTTTAATTTAGTTTAGTGTAGTAGGCAAGGATAGATAGATAGATAGATAGATAGATAGATAGATAGATAGATAGATAGATAGATAGATAGATAGATAGATAGATGTGAAAGGCACTATATGATAGATAGATAGATAGATAGATAGATGTGAAAGGCACTATATGATAGATAGATAGATAGATAGATAGATAGATAGATAGATAGATAGATAGATAGATAGATAGATAGATGTGAAAGGCACTACATAATAGATAGATAGATAGATGTGAAAGGCACTATATAATATAGATATATTTTAATTTAGTTTAGTGTAGTAGGCAGGATTAGATAGACAGATAGATAGATGTGAAAGGCACCATATAATAGATAGATTTTAATTTAGCTTAGTGTAGTAGGCAGGATTAGATAGATAGATAGATAGATAGATAGATAGATAGATAGATAGATAGATAGATAGATAGATAGATAGATAGATAGATGTGAAAGGCACCATATAATAGATAGATAGAATGAAAGGCACTATATAATAGATAGATAGGTAGATAGATTTGAAAGATAGATGTGAAAGGCACTATATAGATGGAAGGAATGGATGTATTGACAGATAAATAGAAAGCTAGATAGATGTGAAAGGCACCATATAATAGATAGATAGATATACTTTAATTTAGTTTAGTGTAGTAGGCAGGATTAGATAGATAGATAGATAGATAGATAGATAGATAGATAGATAGATAGATAGATAGATAGATAGATAGATAGATAGATAGATAGATCAACAACATCCCACATGAATCACATACACCCGATTTAATTTAAAAAGTAAAATTTCAGACTTGGCTAAAGTTAAGAGGGCAGTCCCAGTAAGGCTCTATGATGGCGTATTGCTGTAACTGTGCAGCAGCCCCATTTGCATTTCTTCTGTCGAGTGATTTGTTGCCTGACAGTCTTCAGTGCTGGTTTGTCACCAAGATGATGTGCCCCTTTGTTCATACTGTCGCTCAGTTTTGACTTCATGCTCTCCTCCACTGCCACCTCCAGCAGGTCCAGAGGGCCTCCCGTAACTCAGCCTGCCTTCTTCCTCAGCTTGTTGCTTTGGTGGGCCTCTCCTGAGGTGATGTTATCGGCTGGGTACGCCACACTGGCTGTCACAGAGTTGTAGAACATGTGAAGGATGTCACTAACCACATTAAATAAAAAAAGAAGTGTCCACTCTGCCCCTTCCTTTATCAGTTCCTCTGTGATATGAGACCACTCCAGCCTGTCACAGCTGTGGACCCCCTAAGTATTTGGAGCAGTGCACCACCTCCACATCCATCCCCTGAAATGCTGCCAAAGGGGCTTCATCAAAGTGTTGAGTAAAAAATTGTCAATTTTTCTTGACCATTCTGGGGTGTTAAGTTGTTTAATGAGTGACAAAGTGAATGTAAATGATTTTAGACAAAGGCTGCAACACAACACAATGTGTACAAAGTGAAGGGTTGTGATGACTTAGTGAAGACGCTATATAACTGATGGCCAGTGACGTGGCTAAGCAGCTATGGCCGTCGAGTCCAAACCCTCTCTCGAGCTTGCAGAGTGATTTCATCTGCCTGTACTCTCACCATGATCATGTGTGCTTGAGGGTGACAACAAGGGGTCATTCCTCAAAAGACAGGAGCCAAACTGGTTCTTCACTGCGATGCCATACAGGAACCATTTTCTGTTCCCAGAAGAACCATGCAGATGGCGGGTCCAGACATCAACCTGTTATTTATGTAGATCGGTGACACATTCCATCAATGATCACGGAGGGGTGACAACAAATCTGTGAGATGGCCCAGTGGCTTCCTGATTTTATAAGGACTGCTGCCTACAATCACACGGGCTAAGTGCAGGCGTCAACAGGCTGTAGCCAGCAGGGGGCGCTAGTTCCCTAGTTGGAATAAGTTCTTTTGTATATGCGACATGTTACGTAACCTGAAACTATCCATCCATTATCCAACCCGCTATATCCTAACTACAGGGTCACAGGGGTCTGCTGGAGCCAATCCCAGCCAACACAGGGTGCAAAGCAGGAAACAAATCCTGGGCATGGTGCCAGCCCACCGCAGGGCACACACACCCACACCAAGCACACACTAGGGACAATTTAGAATCGCCAATACATCTAACCTGCATGTCTTTGGACTGTGGGGGGAAACCAGAACACCCGGAGGAATCCCACGCAGACACGGGGAGAACATGCAAACTCCACGCAGGGAGGACCAGGCACTGTGCCACCAAAAAAAAAAACTATATAGATATAATATAAAAAGGTGATACCCCTCCCTTAGTGATACGGCGGAAAAAAATCACATAGGAGAAATAACTTTGCTTTCTTTAATGATGATTTACGCGGCATAACAGATGAATGAAGCCATGACAGTGGGTAATGGGAGCCCGATGTATAGAGTCTGCCATTTTCGTCGAAGGATTTTCACGATCGGAGGACGTGATCTCCCATTCGTCCATCGGCTTCAAAGGTGTGCCGGGCGATGTACCAAGGCTTTATACTCTTTGGGTGTTGAGCACCCAAACGGCTGGACCAGGCCAAGGGGATGCCCACATAACACCTGTCTGCAGTGATAGATGGTCATTTCTGGAGGGTGGGACTGGACCACATGTCTGCCTGGGTGGGGGGGGGGGGGTTTCTAATTTGGATCCCAAACTGTTTCATCATGTGGTGGGTGTGTACCAGTGCCTACTCCCCAATCTGACCTGACCTGACCTGATTAGGATATATACAGAAGCGTTGGCATAGGAACTTAAATGCTTATCTGAAATATATCGACAGTAGCTGTGGCAGATAGAGGGTCATTCCCAGAGGGTGAGACTGGACCACGTGTTTGCCTGGGGGGTTGCCAACTGGGATCCTGAGTTGTTTTGTCGTGTAGTGGGTGCGGCAACACCAGTACCAGTGCAGGCTTGCCAACTTGACCTGACTTGACTTGATCTATGTGTTCAGTAAAGTAGAAGCCTGCAAACTCAGACAGCAGTGGCACACAGTGGCACACTTGTCCGACCTGCTGGCACAGAGGTCAAGCCGTTGTTCACCTCACAGGCAGTCCCTAAACCTTCAATAATCAACTCTTAAGCCCCTATGTAGCTCAGACTAATTAGATGTCATAAGGCATTTTATTTTATTTCAGCTTTAATGCCCAAAGTATTGATGGGTCCCAACAAATCTAAATGCCATTGAAGTGCTTGTCTAGTAAGTCACACAGCCAATGGCCCTGCGCGCCGGTGACAGTTTCTTTAGTCTTCTGTCTGTGAGAAGAAGCTCAGCACCCGCGTGCCCAAAACGAAATCTGCCTGCCTGCTTCTTCAGAGAACATAACGTCCTCGACTCACAGACGTTCAACACGCAGCAAGTGGAAAGGCAGGTGAGGCTGGCAAGGCAGGCCAGGGCCCTTCTGCTGAAATAAATGGTATCCTTTAAAAAGCTGCCTCAGGGTTAGACTTGTCATAGCTAATAGCACTAAAACTGATGATAAAGCACGTTGGTCGATAATCGAAATTCTCAACAGGCGTCGGGTTCAAGAGGCCCCCAAAATGGAAGAGGGTGGCGTGGAGCCGACCCGCACCGTCATCAAGCCATGAGGTGGTGTTTACAACACTAAGGGTCTTTATTTATTAATGTTAGCGTTATGCTTTGTGCACATTGAGCTTGTAAAGTGACAACTGGTCGTGTGTGACAGTGACAGGAGGAAGTCGGGGAGGATCCCGGACAGGACAGGAAATCTTGACACATGGTGCTTGTGTCATGGAAATTACGAAACTTTGAAAGCTACCAGAGTTACTTTTTAAAACATAAAATTGTATTTTCGGGAGCGTAGACAGCACAAATTTAAGGGACGTTTCTTTTTAGTAAATGTCACGTTTCTGGAACTGATTGACTTGAAACGTGACGGCGTACAATCTTGTTGTGCCACTTTCAGCCACCAGACTCTCCTTCTGCAGGACTTGTGAAAACTGGCCATTGACACTTCTGCTTGGTCGCGACCTCACGGTATAATTGTGGATGAGTTTCGAGCTTTTATTTTCTGATAAGGTTTACGTTTCCCCTTTATGGAACAAGCTTCTGATACACTCAGAGATACGATGACAAAGCGTTACATGGGATTTGTGCACAGAAATGGGTGACATTTCTTTAAAAAAAAAAAAAGTGGGGACTTGTAGATCGTAGCGACATGAGCAGGTTCCATATTGGTAAACGGACTGCGTATGCCTTAATTAATGTCAGCTTAATGGAATTAAATGCACTTCTGTTGTGTTTAGAAGTCCTTCTCAGTCTCCATATGCATCTCAACTACAGAGGAGACAAAAGACCCCAATTTTACTTTTATTTTTTATTTCATAAGATGGACTCAATTGAAGGGAATCAAAGAAGACCTCAGTGTTAACGTGTCCAATGCATGGAGTGTACTTTATAATACATGTAGTCATTAAAATGCATTGCATTTGGTGTTCCAACAGATGGCGCATCACAGACATTTGTCAAAAAAGAAAAGCATAACTATAAATGTTTGTGATGCACCATCTGTTGGAATGACAAATGCAATGCATTTATCTCTGTTATATCCCAATTGGTATGGGATTTATTAAAAGAATTGTTAATATTTGTGATGCGCCATCTGTTGGAATGACAAATGCAATGCATTTATATCTGTTACATGCCAATTGGTACAGGATTTGTAAAAGAATTGTTAATGTTTGTGATGCGCCATCTGTCAGAATGGCAAATGCAATGCATAAGTCTGTGTTATATGTCAGTTGGTATGAGATTCATGAAAGAAGTGTTACTGTTTGTGATGTGCCATCTGTGGGAATGACAAATGCAATGCATAGGTCTTTGTTATATGCCAACTGGTATAGGATTTGTGAAAGAAGTGTTAATGTGTTAATATAGAAAAATTGAAATATGACATTGACACAAGTATTCAGACCCTTTACTCAGCACTTAGATGAATGCCTTTTGGTAAGGAAGTGGAGGTGGTGCACTGTTCCAAATACTTAGGGGGGTCCACCACAGTGACAGGCTGGACTGATCTTATAACACAGAGGCAAATGCAATGCCCATGTCTCTGTTATGTGGCCATTGGTATGGGATTTGTGAGAGAAGTGTTAATGTTAGTGATGCACCATATGTTGGAATGATAAATGCAAGGCATATGTTATATGCCAGCTGGTATGGAATTAAAAAAAAAGTGTTAATGCTTGTGATGTGCCATCTGTTGGAATAGCAAATGCAATATACATGCCTGTATTATTCATAAAAGCTGTGTTAATGTTTGTGATGCACCATTCTTTGGCATGACCGAGACATTTCAGCCGGATAGATGCACAAACAGGCAAATACTTGTTCTTTTTTTAAGGTGGACTCCATGAACAGTAGAACTGACTTTTTAAAATTGCAGTGGATTAAAAAAGTATTCTGATGCCTTCACTTTCTGCAATGTATATGATGTACTCTTCTTCTTCATTATTATTATTAAACAGTATTATTATTATTATCATTATTTAAGATTCTTCGTGCTACTTTCACGCTGTTTTAGTCACACTATGATGGGCTGGTGCCTTGTCCAGCGATTCTCCCTGTGTTGTGCCCAATATTTGCAGCTTTCCCACCACCCTGCTTGAGATAAGTGGGTTTGGAAGATGGATGCATGGATGGATGGTGTGCAGGTAGTGTTGGTCAAATGCAAACACGGGTTGGGTCCGCTGGTGATGTCAGAGGCAGTGATGCCCAACGCAGAGGATGGTGAAGTCAAAAAGAGTTGACTGCTGTAGGCACATGATGACTGCGCCCTTGCAGACAGACAGTATTAAGAGCAACCAATCAGAGTGGATGCAGCGCCCTCTAGAGGCAATGAGAGACCCTAAGGCTGATGTTAGGGACTGGAGTAGAGATCATTATTGTCACAGACACAGCAAGAGCATACAGTACTGCAATTCTTGTACCACAGTTGTGATGCAATATAAATAAAGAAGAGTAGCAGAAGGTAAATACATCAATAAATACACAAACAGAATCCATGCATACATACAGTAAATAAGATAAGAGTTCAAAGAAGCGGTCACATATAGCACAATTACCCATAAACCAGCAGGTGGGTACAGCACACAGTGCAGGGCATGGCAGGGCAGAGCAGGGCAGGGAGGATCAGGCTGCTGGCAGTTCAGTGACCTTATGGCCTGGAGGATGAGGCGTGGGGAGCGAGGAGTGACGCATCCCAGAGGACAGAGGTGCAAACAGGGGATGAGTCGTGTGGCCGCCATCGGAGATGATGGATTGAGGTCTGGCAGAGATGATAGTGTGAGGCTGTGGAAGGTCAGTCCAGTTGTATGGAGCAGACCTCTGGAGGAGTTTGTAATTCTGACAAGTCAGGTTACCAAAGCACACCACTAATGTATCCGGCCAGGGGGTCAGTCAATGGGGCAGTGGTAAAAATTTACAAAGTATTTTGGTTTCCCACCCCAAAGCTCTTTAGCGTCCTCAGGAGAAGAATGTACAGTATACTGTTAGTCTCAGGTTAGTCGGCCAGCAGGCAGCCACTAAAGGTGCCAACCACATCCTGTAGCCGCTCATCGCACCATCGCCCCACCGGCTCTCTTTGTGTTTGCTTCCTTCTCGCCGGTCTCTCTTTATAAAGCGTTTTAGATCCATCCCTGTGACTGAATGCTTTGTACTTGGAGTACAACTTTAATTCTTTTAAAAATGTGGCTTTAATTGTTACTCGTTATTTTTTCGGGGAACTGTAGAGTCCGATTCACCTGGTGTGTGTGCGGTCTGAAACAAGATGACGTCACAAAGAGCTGCGTGAACCGTAAAGGACCCAACGGCCATCCTGGAGTTAATGTAGAGTTACTCTTCTGGAAAAGACTCAAGTAGAAGTTTATAAAATTGTAATTAAATATCAAATGTGCGAATAAATGGAAGAAAGCCCCCGGTTGTATACGTGACGGTGAATCAAAAAGTAAAGGCGATTTGTAAATCCTGCGGTGGGTTGGCGCCCTGCCCGGGATTGGTTCCTGCCTTGTACCCTGTGTTGGCTGGGATTGGCTCCAGCAGACCCCCGTGACCCTGAGTTCGGATTCAGCGGGTTGGAAAATGGATGGATGGTTGGATTTGAAAATGACGCACCACAACACATCCGCAAAGGCTTATGGGGGATTCGAAGACTCGCAGCACAGCGCTCCGCCGGCAAACCATTTTTAGCTGAAGCCGGGGTCAAGTGAACGTGCGGGATGGCAGTCGGCACGACCGGATCAGAGTTGTAACTGTGAGGTGTGCACTTCTTCACCGGTGATCATTCACTTTTTTCCCGCCCCCCTTTGTGCCTTTTACCGCCCCGTCGGATCTGATCGCATGAAAACAACACCGGCAACTAAAGCCTCATCTGAAATAAGAAGCAATCGACCAGTGCCGCCGTACCCGATCTCGCCATGTCACGTTAAACGTCACCCAACTCATTAAAAAGCAATCGGACATCCCACATTTATGGAGACGGCCCTGGGCGGAGTCCTGCCCTTCTTTTCTGTTATCCTTGTTCCTTATTATCTTCTGACGAGCTGACCCACTTAAAGTCTCTTACATCCTCCGATGTTTTAGACCCAGGCAGCCATCAGAGTCTTCTGATCCTTTCAAGTCCCATCCTCGAGGGTCCAAAAGCCCACCGTTCGGCTGTGCGTCCGCGGGGACAGCAGCGTATCTTAGATTTACAAATTAATTGAAGGCTAATCTAACGATTTAGAGGACACATCTTAATATTAATGATTATTTAATAAGTTGCCTAATAATTAAAAAAAATGAAAGTCTCAAAATAAAAAAGAAGAGAGACCGAGTTTTGAATTGAACTTTATTATCAACAAAACATTTACATTATCATAAGTAAGGAGAACAAAGAGAACGCGTCTCACCCCACAAATCAACTCATTAATCCTCAAGTTTACAACTTGCCTCAAGAACACGCCGTCTTTTCACAGATGAATTCACATTTGGGGGCATTTTATGGAATTTATATTCTAAATATACTTTCACAGGTCCGTGAGATACCTCATCAGGTCACACTGCCTATTTGATTTGACTCTCTCTTTTCTTGATTTATAAAAGGCCAGCTTGGCCTGACCAATGAGGAAATCCCCAAATCGACATTCCTCAGGATTGTTCTTATTTGAGAGAGAAAGGGAAACAGGGAGAGAGAGCATGAGTGTGAGAGAAAAGAGAAAAGGAGAGAGCGAAAGAAAGAGACAGAGAGAGAAAGAGAGCAAGAAAGAGGAAGAGAGGGAGAGAGGGACAGAGTGAGAGAGATAAAGAAAGAGAGTGCAAGAGAGGGAGAGAAAGAGGGAAACGGAGAGATAAGAGAGAGAGAGAGTGTGAGAAAAGAGAAACAAAAGGAGAGAGAGTGAAAGAGAGAAAAAAGAAAGAGACAGAGAGAGAAAGAGAGCAAAAAAGAGGAAGAGAGGGAGAGAGGGACAGAGTGAGAGAGATAAAGAAAGAGAGTGCAAGAGAGGGAGAGAAAGAGGGAAACGGAGAGATAAGAGAGAGAGAGAGTGTGAGAAAAGAAAAACAAAAGGAGAGAGAGTGAAAGAGAGAAAAAAGAAAGAGACAGAGAGAGAAAGAGAGCAAGAAAGAGAGAGCAAAAGAGAGAAAGAGAAAAAAGAGAAGAGAGAAAGAAAGAGATAGAGAGAGTGAAAGAGAGAGTGAGTTAGAGAGTTAAAGAAAGAGAGAGTGCAAGAAAGAGAGAGAAAGAGGGAAAGAGGGAGATAAAAGAGACAGAGAAAGGGAAACCGAGGGAGAGAGTGTGAGTGTGAGAGAAAAGAGAAAAGGAGAGAGCGAAAGAAAGAGACAGAGAGAGAAAGAGAGCAAGAAAGAGGAACAGAGGGAGAGAGGGACAGAGTGAGAGAGATAAAGAAAGAGAGTGCAAGAGAGGCAGAGAAAGAGGGAAATGGTGAGATAAGAGAGAGAGTGTGTGAGAAAAGAGAAAGAAAAGGAGAGAGAGTGAAAGAGAGAAAAAAGAAAGAGACAGAGAGAGAAAGAGAGCAAGAAAGAGAGAGAAAGAGGGAAAGAGGGAGATAAAAGAGACAGAGAAAGGGAAACCGAGGGAGAGAGTGTGAGTGTGAGAGAAAAAGAGAAAGAGAAAAGGAGAGAGCAAAAGAAAGAGAGAAAAAAGAAAGAGACAGAGAGAGAAAGAGAGCAAGAAAGAGGAAGAGAGGGAGAGAGAGACAGAGCGAGAGAGATAAAGAAAAAGAGTGCAAGAGAGGGAGAGAAAGATGGAAACAGAGAGATAAAAAGAGACAGAAAGAGAGAGAGAGAGTGTGAGAGAAAAGAGAAAGAAAAGGAGAGAGAGCGAAAGAAAGAGAAAAAAGAAAGAGACAGAGAGAGAAAGAGAGCAAGAAAGAGGAAGAGAGGGAGAGAGAGACAGAGCAAACAAGACAGAGCAAAAGAGAGGGAGATAAAAGAGGAGAGAGAGAAAGAAAGAGAAAAAGGGAAAGAGGGAGAGAGAGAGAAAAAGGGAGAGAGAGCAAAAGAGAAAAGCGAGAAAGAGAGTGAGTGAGAGAGTGAAAGAGAGAGAAAAAGAAAGAGACAGAGAGAGAAAGAGAGCAAGAAAGAGAGAGAGAAGGAGAGAGAGAAAGAGGGAAGGAGAGAGAACAAAAAGAGAGCGAGAGAGCGAGAGCGCCTCCTTATTCTGTACTCCTGGCCGGTTGAGCTCCGAGTTGCTTTGTCGCCCTGACGTCTCCCTTTCCCCTCAGATGTCCCGTATGGCGGTGATGCCGCTCTGGCACAGACCCTCGCCTTCAAAAGCAGCCCTCCAGGTAACAATCCCAGCGTTCCTTCAGGCGGCAGTCAGAAAATGAGATCAGCGCCCGTTGTCACCATTGCACCTACTAAAGCTGCGTGTGACCTCTGGAGGAGTGCAGAGAAGCAGGTGAGCCCCCCAGGGGTTTATTCTTATTCTCTTTATATTTGTCTTTTTCGAGTTGTGGCCTACGGTGCACTCTTACTCTTTCTGGTGTTCACTGTGTTTTTTGGTATTGATGTGCTGAGTCGTCTGTCTGCGGCCACCACAGGAAATAAAACATCTACCACCACGTCACTTTATAGCTCTCTGAACGAAATACATCTTTATTAGAAATTTAAATTCTCTCTCTCTAAAGTTCTTCCTTAAAGCAGCACAGTTAGGCAGAGTGGTGGCTCTGAGGTGAAGGATCGGTGCTGATATCCGCAAGGTTGCCGGTTCACATCCCTGGGCCTTAAGCTGCACTTGCTGTACAATGGCTGACCCTGCGCTCTCTGACCCCAAGGGGTATGCAAAAACAAACAAATCCCTAATAAAAGAAATTGTATAAAAACAAAATAAAGAACCTGCGGTGGACTGGCGCCCTGCCCGGGGTTTGTTCCTGCCTTGCGCCCTGTGTTGGCTGGGATTGGCTCCAGCAGAACCCCATGACCCTGTAGTTAGGATATACAGTGATCCCCCGCTATATCGTGGTTCAGCTATCGCGCCCCCGCTACATCGCGGATTTATTAATACAGTAGCAGGTTGGATAATGGATGGACGAAATAAAGAACAAAAAAAAAAAAAAAACTGAGGATGTGCTCTGTCCATCTGGAGCTCCGAGTTTCTTTTCTGACTCCGATCACAATGCTGAAGATGCAACAGAAGCAAAATTGAAACTCAGAGCTCAGCAGCACGAGAAGCACGCGTATCTTTAACTAAACAAAAGTCCTCAAGTGAGGAAGACCAAGTAGTGTGTATGACGGACCACTTTGGTGTGTCTTTAGTGGAAAGTACAGAGCCTGTCAGATTTATAAAAAATAAACTTACTACACTCCTCCATGTGACGGGAATGAGACACCGAAATGGAAACGTCACGTCACGTCACGCTGATTGGAGACCTTCATTCAACACTCGCTTGATTTAATGTGGGTGGAGGTGCAGGTGACCATTTGACGTTGTGCTGCCTCAATAAACTTTACATGATCCTACATCCTTTGGAAAACAGAAGAGTAAATGAAACATTTTTGCAGATAGATAATGCAAGTCACACGTGTGGTGATGATATGAGCTCCATGTGAGTGGGGCTGTTCAAATAAACATTACATGTTTTTAACTTTTACTTTACAGCCATTCGGATTCAGACCCTCTCAGGATCTTTCGGGTTCTCCAGCTTATCTCCTAAAAGAAGAACAAAAGAATGGAGCCTCTCACTACCTGCAGAGGGGCGTGGGGCCTGAACCAGCATTCCCGGCCAGTATGGGGTGAGTGTTTACTGGGTGTCAGGAGGAAACTCAGTCATGTTGGTGGGAAATCAGTTTAAATGGACAAAAAAAAAAAAGAAATCATCTGAAGGACGTCATAGCATCCACAGATGGTACTGCCATCTAGTGGACACACATTCCTGACTTCCCAGTCACTATCTTGGGTAAAGTGGGATACTCTTCTAAAATACATTACTTCAAGTGTTTGTGATGTGCCATCTGTTGGCACTATCTCTCATATAGTGCCTTTCACGTCTATCTATCTATCTATCTATCTATCTATCTATCTATCTATCTATCTATCTATCTATCTATCTATCTATCTATCTATCTATATGTTATATAGTGCCTTCTATCTATCTATCTATCTATCTATCTATCTATCTATCTATCTATCTATCTATCTATCTATCTATCTATCTATCTATCTGTCTATCTATCTATATGTTATATAGTGCCATCTATCTATCTATCTATCTATCTATCTATCTATCTATCTATCTATCTATCTATCTATCTATCTATCTATCTATCTATCTATCTATCTGTCTATCTATCTATATGTTATATAGTGCCATCTATCTATCTATCTATCTATCTATCTATCTATCTATCTATCTATCTATCTATCTATCTATCTATCTATCTATCTATCTATCTATCATGTTAGTGTCTCCTCAGCTGTGCTCTTATCATCTCAGGTTTATACTAAAATCACAAAGACCCAAGAAGTTGGAGGACCAAGGTGGTCCACATACAATCACGAGTGACCCTGTCATCCACAGACTGGTTGTGATGAATGCTCGTATCTCCTTCTGGCCCCTAACAGTTTGTGTGCTGAGTTGCCATCACTTGGCTTATCTTTGCTTTCCCTTTTTTTTCTTTATCTTGCAGACTGTTGAGGCCTGGACAGCATGACGTTTATCCAGGAAACAAAGCAGATGTTTACCCATCTGGATTTCATCCATACCTCAGCAAGGATGCCATTCGGCCAGTGCCCACCTACCCAAACCTGTCGATTGACCTAAATGCTGCTTCTTATTATTACCCTGGCTTTGTGCCCCACCTGCCAATGCCGTCCTCCCTCTACAGGTGAGTTTATATTCCAGGTGTGACACTAACGTCTTCTTCTTTTGACTCTTCATCGTTCCTGATTGCATCTATATCTTCCGTTCGCCTCATTGAAAATGAAATGCAGTGAACCATCCATCCATTTTCCAACCCGCTGAATCCGAACGCAGGGTCACGGGGGTCTGCTGGAGCCAATCCCAGCCAACACAGGGCACAAGGCAGGAACCATTCCTGGGCAGGGTGCTAACCCACCGCAGGACACACACAAACACACCCACACACCAAGCACACACCAGGGCCAATTTAGAATCGCCAATCCACGTAACCTGCATGTCTTTGGACTGTGGGAGGAAACCCACGCAGACACGGGGAGAACATGCAACATCCACGCAGGGAGGACCCGGGAAGCGAACCCAGACGGGTCTCCTAACTGCGAGGCAGCAGCGCTACCCACTGCGCCACCTGCAGTGAACCAGAGCTTTGTAAAGTTAGATTTACATGCATTTACTTAAGGACATGTCACATTAGACAAAGTTTCCAGCTGTTTCCAGTCATAGCCTTCATTTTCATAATCTTGGGAGGTGTTCAGCAGCACTCAGAGAAAAACACATCCCAAAATGTGGGACGTAACCGGACCCACGTGGGATTGGTCAGCCCTATAGGCCACGCCCACCCCTAAGGCCGCCTCTGGTTTGATGTCTTGTGTATTAACGCACCATGAATTCCAGAATGGAGATAAGGACAGAAGGTTATTAATGTTAATGGGTTTCATGAAACAGGCGAACACGACTGTACTGCAAAGTCATCGATATGTTGTTAAATTTGATATGCCCAGCGATTTTGAGTCGTGTAAACTGACATGGTCCAGTAACAACATCAGCAGCAGCAGTCGGCTAGTCTGAAATAATTCTCAAAGAACAGTTCGATTTTTCTGTTTCCACATTTGGTATGATGTCTTTGTGTTTGAAAAAGAGGGGTCACTGTCAAGGTGAGAGACCCTCGGTGACGGAGATTGCGCTGAATTTAAAGCTACTCACGCATTCCTCAGGAAGCCCCATTCATGCCCGCTGAGACGCGATCCCCGCCGAGTCTCCTCAATTCCGTAATCCGCTATTTTTGTTTTTTTTTGCCGACGCTGAAAGACAAACCTTTGTTAGCCCACCACTCGGTAAGAATTTGAGACTTCACCTGATAGACTGACGTGTTGAGATCAGGGAAAGGCGAATAACCCAATTAAAGCAGGAATCAAATCTTAATAATCTGTGTTTACACTCACAAACATCCTTCTTCTCTTTTGTCAAAACACTCCGACCACATGAAACTACGCAAAACAGAGTTAAACGTCATCATCTGACAACTTGAATCCGAAAATAAGCATGACGCCTCTGATCTTCTTCTTGTGTTTCATAAATTTATTTAGTCAAAATGACGCTTTACCGGATTGCGCACGGCACGCTCTTTTCTGCTTGGTTATTAGAGTCCTGCAAAGTGTCGGCATAACGGCACGTGTGCTTCTGACCTTCCGCATAAGATGATAACAACGCAGGGATTTTGGGTTGAGTAAGATATGCGTTGGGTTACTCGTTATTTTAAAAAGTAATCGTACTACGTACACTGTAAAAAATCAATGCTACTCCCAATTAAAAAATATTAAGTAACTGATTACAATGTGCTTTTTGAGTTTGCTCAACATTACGTTGACAAATCCTGCCAATTACAAAATTTGAGTTCACTGGATACAAGCTACACTATGCCAAACTAAGAAAATTAAATTAGCTCAAGTAGAAATAACTAATATGTAAAAACAGCACTAAGCCCATCTAACATAAATTTTAGGGCTTTGTCAATGTCATCTCTAATTGGCGCAACTAAAAAACCTATGCTGAATAAATGTAAGTAAATTTAGGCAAACTTCAAGGTAGTAATTCAAGAAATGAATATATTTATTTTTTGCAAACTCAAAAAGCACATTGTAATCAGTTACTTAAGAACTCTGACTTTATTGAGCAACATATTCTATTTTAACAAAAAAGAAAAAACAGCTTTTTTGAAAATAATGCAGCTTTATTTTCTTAGACATGGCATTACATTATTATTACAATGTGAAATATGAAAATCACTTATACAAATGTATTTATATTCAGTACGTTCAAATTTTGTCTTAATAACATTGTTATCATTACTAATAACCACAAGCCATGCCATCTCTGATGTTGTGGAATCTTAATTTGAAAAGTGTTACATCAATAATTCCAAAATTTTTGAACAGAACCTGCACAGGGTAAAGAGATTCTGTCATAACATTAACACTAAGGTGCAACTGAGAAAGAATTTCACACAAAGAAAAGTAGCTATCGCAATGTTAATCTAAAATCAAAAGACAAGCACATCCCATTCTGCAGATCTGAGACATATTTGCCTAACATTTATACAGCATATTTTTGAGTGACAATACTCTATGTGAGTATAAGTCTCCAATATTTAGAAACACCTTCTGTACTGTTTCAAAAGTATATTTAAGTTCTTTTGGGTACTGAATGTTTCGAGCATACAGAAGACCAACAAGTATGACAAATGCAGTTGTGAAGTCGACAAGCTCTTCAGATACTACTCGACCTTCTATTACCACAGCCACATTCATTGCCGCAGCTCCAGGATTGGTCTCATGGTGCCTCACAACCTCTAATATTCCTATCTTCATTTCATTTGTATATATTTGAAGGGAGTCGGTATCCTAAAAATATAGAACAATATAGTTAAAGTGTGAAAAAATAAACCATAGTTGACTCTTTTCCAAAGCCAAGTGAAAGGTTGTCTACCAACTTAACTTTCTAGTTTGTTAATCATTTAGTTTTACATTTCCAACAGAACTTACATGACATGTTGTTGATAACTTCTTGTATTCTCTTAAGTACAGAGGTAGTCCTTGTAGAACCGTTGCCCTCTTGTGTGTGGTAACATCCATAGTCTGAAAAGTACAGTAACAAGAATGATAGTCATAGAGGTAGAATATACAAAGAAATAATATTTGAACCGAATGACAATTTAAGAAAACTTTAAACAAAACAACTAAATATATTTGACATATTTTCTTTCTCATTACTGTACATATACAAAAATCCATCTTTGTTAAATGATCCAAATAATGAAAGGATTTTGCACTTCTGCAAATTATTTAAAATGTATGCACAGATCCAGACACACACAAAAAAAAATGCTATTAACCTGGATAATTTAAATTGTCAATTTATAATAAACAGAATAGCTCAGGAATTTACTTTTATTTCTGGTAAAATATTGTTTGTGTAAATCTCACCATCAAATAAAACTGTAAATTAATACATTATGAATTTGTAGTCCATGACATTGGAGGGAATATGTGCAGTGCCAATGACTCAGATATAAACATATACAGTATAATTCACCTTGTTCTATAAAATCATTTTGCATACATTTGATAAGTATATGGGTTTGCCACATGCACCTTCATAAGCAAACAGTTTAACAGCCTTAATTACAACACTGCCCTGCACATACTACTTTAAGTTCATGCTTATGAATATAAAACAATTCTTTCCTGATCCTTATTACGTACCTGTTCATCTAGTAATTCTAAAAGTGATTTCAATTCATGTGCCGTCTTGCCTCCTTTTGCTCTGTACATTTTGATCAGAGCTGTCGAATACTTGTCCAAGGATGTCAGCGATGTTTCTTTCAATTGCACCTGGGTAATGCAATAATATTCTGTATATACCTGTAACAAAATTCAGGAATTAATAATGTACTTATTTTCAAGATACTAGCATCGCTACTCGACAATTAATTTATAAGATTAGATAAAACTCACCTGTTGCTCTATGAGAAGGCCTGGCCATCTCTGTTGGACTACAGAGACCAGCGGTTCATCCATGACAATCTCCTTTATTCTCAGGGAAAAAGTGAGGTCCTGAAAAAATATCATTTAACCCTTCAAGTATTTGCTGGGTAGCACTTTTTGACATGTGAAGAACAGTTTGCATACAAAAAAAGAGAGAAGCAAATTTGTGCTCAAATGCATCTCCTAAATCCTCATTGTAAGCAACACATCCACTACCTACATGATCATCCTCACCATCAATAAGAGGTCCACTATTGTCTGCAGCTGAGCTACTATCAGGACTGTCTTCTTGGCCTGCATGATTACTACTTAAAATGGATAGCCTGAAATCATGAAAAGACTGACCCTTATGCTTCCTAATTTTATGTACATTAAATGTGGTATATACATTGGTCTGAAAGTCACAGTTTACAAAAGGACATTTCACATATTCATAGTTTTTAGATGTTTTCTTATATGGCTGTAAAAGGTCTTCCCATCACAGATATCTTGAAATTTACAAAGTTCACAGCTCAAACAAGCCAAATCCTTGCTAACTTTTGAAAGGGTAGCATTGGGATGTATTCTGTTGAGATGTGTCTTAACGCACCTGCAGTCCGGAATGAACAAATGCAGTCACTGTGAATGCAAGGAAACGATGAATATGGTCCACGCCAGTGCTTCAATCTATAATGTCTGAGAAGTGTGTCCTGAGCTGAAGTACAAAATGTACAGAGCTTGCAATGCACGAAGACCCTAAAAATCACAATAAAGAAATAAGAGCTGATTTGGATGGCCTTCAAAAGAGTTTGTATACCATAACACTGCATTAAATAGAATTAAAGTAGGTTCAGTTAATATATGAAATCATATCTTAATAATTCTATCACAAATGTCTAAGGTGGTATCTGAAAATGAACACAGTAAACTACACATCACGTTTACACCTGAGCAGTCGTGTGGTGCGACTTATATTTATTAACATATGTTTGTGAGGGTATATTTTTTTTTCCTTGAAGGAGCTAAGAATTGTTGTTGAGGTCTGCTCTGTGTGTTAATTTTAGGTCCTTCTCCCTTTACCACTCGCTTTCTCTCTCTATGACGCACACCCCAATTTTCCTCTATAAAAGAAACAGCATAAATTGAATGTACACAAGAAAGAAAGGAGTACTCCAACCAGTAATCGTGCGTCTGCCTTTACAAGCTGTTATGCATATGCACCCCAGCGCCCGTAATAATTTACTAGAACATTCAGTTGAAAAAAAAGCGCCGTCACCACAGAAGCGTGCACGCCATCTTTTACTTTTTTTCGACTGTATGCAATTTTACGAAAAAAACGGTACTGAACAGAATATTGATGTCATTTTATTAATTTACCGTTTAAAAAACAAAATTATCTGACCGTTGTCGTACTCTCGTATTGCCCAATCCACTTGAATAAAGTGTAATCATCTGCGTTCAGTCTCTACTCTAAACTTTAGTATGGTGCCTCAAAAGCTCGAGTCGGTCACCGCAGCTACTACGGGAATTCAGACCTATAACTTTATGTGAAAAAAGTGTCCTGATGTCGGGTTTTGAAGTATAAAAACACAAGTTGTTATAGTGAAAAAAGGAAAGAGGGAAATATCGCAATTGCGTGGCTTTTGATAAAAACTTATAGCCACCACAGTAAGCACAACTGACCTTTCATTTTATAATTATTCATTTTTCAGATTCTGTTATAGTCACTAAAATCTTCCGTAATTAACGGACCCGCCGTCATTACAAGTTGCAAATAACACAAGCGAACATTAAACACATAAAAAACTTTTTTACGTTCGGCAGTTGGTTATAATCGATGGTCGTCGAAGTTAGTAAGGTTACTCGCGTGGTAACTGTTAATACTTCGTACCCCGATTTTTTATGGTTTTCAACAAAGGAAAGTCCTACTCTTGTAAATGTATGTACTTACCTTAAGTCGGGGCTCTCAAACGTTAGTAATTACAGATTGTGGAGTCGTGGATTCATACACGTGTCCAAATCGCATAAATCAAGAATATTCTCGCAGGACATGCGCATTTCGCACAAGAAAAACTCGCACAAACAACAGATTATTAATTCTCACAATGATGATTTTTACATTTGAACCCAAAAGAAAAATAGAACTCACATCTGCGCCACACAATGAAGAAACGATTGTCAAGCCAAACATTTAACACAGAAATGCTGGAACAACAAACATTTTTACCCTGGGTCGACTATCACTTAGTTACATTTTTTACAGTGTAGCGCACGTTCATTATCATACAGTACTCAACTTATCCATGTAAATTTAGCGACTTCTGAAATACTGAGATGAGCCAGGAAAAGGTATAATGCGATCGCCTGAACATTTGTTATCTGGAAATTTCTTTTTTGGATTTAACGGTGGCCGCTGAAAGCGAGTGCGAAATCTAACACGTGCTGGATGACAGATTGCAACGGACGTGCGCACACTACACGGTTAGGGTTAATATGGCCACATTTTCAGGATATTCGTGGAGAAATCTAATGAGGTTTCTTAGAGGACAATAACCCAGTTTCTCAAACATGGAATAAGGGATTATATGGCATTTTAGAAATGAGGTTTCTGTGAATAATCGGATTATCGAAGTGCATGAAAACGCGCTAATTGTTGGTTGTCTGCCCGATTACTTCTGTGGTGATCAGAAATATTACGCTTAATTTTTTTAGCCACTATGAGGACCCTTACTACTTGTCTATGCGGTCACCTTGTGCCCAGTTGCCTGAGAAATCCAACTTCTGTCCTGGACAAGCTGCGGGTCTGCCACTCAACAGGAAGTCAGCAGATGACTCGGAGAAGAGCAAAGCTGTGCGATTTGGACGGCAGCAGAGCGGCTGTGATGGGACGTGAGTACAAGTTAACTGTGAGCTTCTGAAAAAGTCAATCCGTCTATTATATAGCGCCTTTCATAATCTATCTATCTATCTATCTATCTATCTATCTATCTATCTATCTATCTATCTATCTATCTATCTATCTATCTATCTATCTATTATATAGTGCCTTTCATATCTATCTATCTATCTATCTATCTATCTATCTATCTATCTATCTATCTATCTATCTATCTATCTATCTATCTATCTATCTATCTATCTATATGTTAGATAGATAGATAGATAGAAGGCACTATATAACATATAGATAGATAGATAGATAGAAGGCACTATCTATCTATCTATCTATCTATCTATCTATCTATCTATCTATCTATCTATCTATCTATCTATCTATCTATCTATCTATCTATCTATTATATAGTGCCTTTCATATCTATTTATCTATCTATTATATAGTGCCTTTCATATCTATCTATCTATCTATCTATCTATCTATCTATCTATCTATCTATCTATCTATCTATCTATCTATCTATCTATCTATCTATACAGTCATATGAAAAAGTTTGTGACTCCCTCTCAGCCTACATAATAATTGACTCTCCTTTCAACAATAAAGATATCAGTGGTCTGTCTTTCATTTCCTAGGAGTATTGCTGTGTTTTCTGAACAAAGATTTTTAGTGACGCAGTATTTAGTTGTTTGAAATTAAATCAAATGTGAAAAACTGGCTGTGCACAAATGTGGGTCCCCTTGTCATTGTGCTGATTTGAATGCCTGTCACTGCTCAATGCTGATTACTTGGTGTGATGAGCTCATTAAGCCTTGAACTTCATAGACAGGTGTGTCCATCATGAGATATAAAGGTATTTAAGGTGGTCAATTACAAGTTGTGCTTCCTTCCCTTTGACTCTCCTCTGAAGAGTGACAGCATGGGATCATCAAAGCAACTCTCCAAAGATCTGAAAACAAAGATTGTTGAGTCTCCTGGTTTAGGGGAAGGCAACAAAAAGCCATTTCAGAGGTTTAAACTGTCAGTTTCAACTGTAAGGAATGGAATCAGGAAATGGAAGGCCACAGGCACAGTTGCTGTTACACCCAGCAGGTCTGGCAGGCCAAGAAAAATACAGGAGTGGCATATGAGCAGGATTGTGAGAATGGTGACAGACAACCCACAGATCAACTCCAAAGACCTGCAAGAACATCTGGCTGCTGATGGTGTATCTGGACATTGTTCTACAATTCAGCGCATCTATATGGCAGGGTGATGAGAAAGAAGCCCTTTCTGCACTCATGCCACAAACAGAGTCACTTGTTCTATACCAATGCTCATTTAGACAAGCCAGATTCATTTTGGAACAAAGTGCTTTGGACTGATGAGACACAAATGGAGTTATTTGGTCAGAACAAAAAGCGCTTTGCATGGTGGAAGAAGAACACTGCATTCCAAGAAAAACACCTGCTACCTACTGTCAAATTTGGTGGAGGTTCCATCATGCTGTGGGGCTGTGTGGCTAGTTCAGGGTCTGAGGCCCTTGTTAAAGTCGAGGGTCAGATGAATTCAACCCAATATCAACACATTCTTCAGGATAATGTTCAAGTATCAGTCACAAAGTTGAAGTTACGCAGGGGTTGGATATTCCAACAAGACAATGACCCAAAACACAGTTGGAAATCTACAAAGGCATTCATGCAGAGGGAGAAGTACAATGTTCTGGAATGGCCGTCACAGTCCCCTGACTTGAATATCAGAGAAAATCTGTGGGATGATTTGAAGCAGGCTGTCTATCAAATTGAACTGAACTGGAGAGATTTGGTATGAAGAATGGTGAACAAGACCTCCATCCAGAATCAGACACTCATCAAAGGCTATAGGAGGACAGCGTCTAGAGGCTGTTAGATTAGCAAAAGGAGGCTCAACTAAGTATTGATGTCATATCTCTGTTGGGGTGCCCACATTTATGCACCTGTCTAATTTTGTTATGATGCATATTGCATCCTTTAACCGTCACCTTATCGTGGTGGAGGGGTTTGCGTGTCCCAATGATCCTAGGAGCTCTGTTGTCCGGGGCTTTATGCCCCTGGTAGGGCCACTTAAGGCAAACTGGTCCTAGGTGAGGGATGAGACAAAGAGCGGTTCAAACCTTCTATGATGAATGAAAACTTTGGACGCCGTTTTCCCTTGCCCGGACGCGGGTCACCGGGGCCCCACTCTGGAGCCAGGCCTGGAGGTGGGGCTCGATGGCGAGCGCCTGGTGGCCGGGCCTGCACCCATGGGGCTCGGCCGGGCACAGCCCGAAGAGGCAACGTGGGTCCCCCTTCCCATGGGCTCACCACCTATGGGAGGGGCCAAGGAGGTCGGGTGCAGTGTGAGTTGGGTGGTGGCCGAAGGCGGGGACCTTGGCGGTCCGATCCTCGGCTACAGAAGCTGGCTCTTGGGACGTGGAATGTCACCTCTCTGAAGGTGAAGGAGCCTGAGCTATTGCGCGAAGTTGAGAGGTTCCGGCTAGATATAGTCGGACTCACCTCGACACACAGCTTGGACTCTGGAACCAATCTCCTTGAGAGGGGCTGGACTCTCTACCACTCTGGAGTTGCCCCCGGTGAGAGGCGCCGAGCAGGTGTGGGTATACTTATTGCCCCCCGACTTGGAGCCTGTACATTGGGGTTTACCCCGGTGGACGAGAGGGTAGCCTCCCTTCGCCTTCGGGTGGGGGGACGGGTCCTAACTGTTGTTTGTGCGTATGCGCTGAACAGCAGTTCGGAGTACCCACCCTTTTTGGAGTCCCTGGAGGGGGTGCTAGAGGGCATACCTTCTGGGGACTCCCTCGTTCTGCTGGGAGACTTCAATGCTCACGTGGGCAATGACAGTGAGACCTGGAAGGGCGTGATTGGGAGGAATGGCCCCCCTGATCTGAACCCGAGCGGTGTTTTGTTATTGGACTTCTGTGCCCGTCACTGATTGTCCATAACGAACACCATGTTCAAGCATAGGGGTGTTCATATGTGCACTTGGCACCAGGACACCCTAGGCCTGAGTTCGATGATCGACTTTGTGGTCGTGTCGTCGGACTTGTGGCCACATGTCTTGGACACTCGGGTGAAGAGAGGGGCGGAGCTGTCAACTGATCACCACCTGGTGGTGAGTTGGCTTCGATGGTGGGGGAGGATGCCGGTCAGGCGTGGTAGGCCCAAACGTGTTGTGAGGGTCTGCTGGGAACGTCTGGCAGAGCCCCCTGTCAGAAGTAGCTTCAACTCCCACTTCCGGCAGAACTTCGACCACATCCCGAGGGAGGTGGGGGACATTGAGTCCGAATGGGCCATGTTCCGTGCCTCTATTGTTGAGGCAGCTGACCGGAGCTGTGGCCGTAAGGTGGTCGGTGCCTGTCGTGGCGGCAATCCCCGAACCCGCTGGTGGACACCGGCGGTGAAGGATGCCGTCAAGCTGAAGAAGGAGTCCTACAGGACCCTTTTGTCCTGTGGGACCCTGGAGGCAGCTGATAGGTACCGGCAGGCCAAGCGGAATGCGGCTTTGGTGGTTGCTGAGGCAAAAACTCGGGCGTGGGAGGAGTTTGGGGAGGCCATGGAGAACGACTTTCGGACGGCTTCGAGGAGATTCTGGTCCACCATCCGGCGTCTCAGGAAGGGGAAGCAGTGCAGTGTCAACACTGCATATGGTGGGGATGGTGCGCTGCTGACCTCGACTCGGGATGTTGTGTGTCGGTGGGGGGAATACTTCGAAGACCTCCTCAATCTCATTAACATGCCTTCCAATGAGGAAGCAGAGCCTGGGGACTCAGAGGTGGACTCCCCCATCTCTGGGACTGAGGTCACCGAGGTGGTCAAAAAACTCCTTGGTGGCAGGGCCCCGGGGGTGGATGAGATACGCCCGGAGTTCCTCAAGGCTCTGGATGTTGTAGGACTGTCTTGGCTGACACGCCTCTGCAACATCGCATGGACATCAGGGACAGTGCCTCTGGATTGGCAGACCGGGGTGGTGGTCCCCCTCTTTAAGAAGGGGGATCGGAGGGTGTGTTCCAACTACAGAGGGATCACACTCCTCAGCCTCCCTGGAAAAGTCTATTCAGGGGTCCTGGAGAGGAGGGTCCGTCGGATAGTCGAGCCTCGGATTCAGGAGGAACAGTGTGGTTTTCGTCCTGGTCGCGGAACAGTGGACCAGCTCTATACCCTTAGCAGGGTCCTGGAGGGTGCATGGGAGTTTGCCCAACCAGTCTACATGTGTTTTGTGGACTTAGAAAAGGCATTCGACCGTGTCCCTCGGGGAATCCTGTGGGGGGTACTCCGAGAGTATGGGGTACCGGCCCCCTGATAAGGGCTGTTCGGTCCCTGTACAACCGGTGCCAGAGCCTGGTCCACATTGCCGGCAGTAAGTCGAACCCGTTTCCAGTGAGAGTTGGACTCCGCCAGGGCTGCCCTTTGTCACTGATTCTGTTCATAACTTTTATGGACAGAATTTCTAGGCGCAGCCAGGGCGTTGAGAGGGTCCGGTTTGGTGGGCTCAGGATTGGGTCACTGCTTTTTGCAGATGATGTTGTCCTGTTTGCTTCATCAGGCCGTGATCTTCAGCTCTCTCTGGATCGGTTCGCAGCCGAGTGTGAAGCGGCTGGGATGAGAATCAGCACCTCCAAATCCGAGACCATGGTCCTCAGCCGGAAAAGGGTGGAGTGCCCTCTCAGGGTTGGTAGCGAGATCCTGCCCCAAGTGGAGGAGTTCAAGTATCTCGGGGTCTTGTTCACGAGTGAGGGAAGAATGGAGCGTGAGATCGACAGGCGGATCGGTGCGGCATCCGCAGTAATGAGGGCTCTGCATCGGTCTGTCGTGGTGAAAAAGGAGCTGAGCCGCAAGGCGAAGCTCTCAATTTACCAGTCGATCTATGTTCCTACCCTCACCTATGGTCATGAGCTATGGGTAGTGACCGAAAGAACGAGATCGCGAATACAAGCGGCTGAAATGAGTTTCCTCCGCAGGGTGTCTGGGCTCTCCCTTAAAGATAGGGTGAGAAGCTCAGTCATCAGGGAGGGTTTAGAGTAGAGCCGCTGCTCCTCCGCATCGAGAGGAGTCAGATGAGGTGACTCGGGCATCTGATCAGGATGCCTCCTGGACGCCTCCCTGGTGAGGTGTTCCGGGCACGTCCAACCGGGAGGAGGCCCCGGGGAAGACCCAGGACACGCTGGAGGGACTATGTCTCTCGACTGGCCTGGGAACGCCTTGGGATTCTCCCGGAAGAGCTAGAAGAAGTGGCCGGGGAGAGGGAAGTCTGGGCATCTCTGCTCAAGCTGCTGCCCCCGCGACCCGACCTCGGATAAGCGGGAGACAATGGATGGATGGATGGATGGCATATTGCATATTTTCTGTTAATCCAATAAACTTTATGTCACTGCTGAAATCCTACTGTGTCCATAAGGCATGTCAGATATTAAAAGGAAGTTCAGCCAATGAGAAACAAAAATCCAAAGAATTAAGAGGGGGTCCCAAACTTTTTCAAATGACTGTATAGTGCCTGTCATGTCTGTCTATCAATATCAATTCCTTCATCCTCTTGCCACATGAGGCCGGCATTGTCGTGCACCAGGAGGAACCAGCATAGAGTCTGACAATGGGCCCAAGGATTTCATCCCGATACCCAATGGCAGTCAAGGTGCTGTTGTCCAGCCTGTAGAGGTCTGTGTTTCCCTCCATGGATATGCCTTGCCAGACCATCACTGACCCACCACCACAACGGCCCTGCTGAACGATGTTACAGGCAGCATAACGTTCTCCACAGCTTCTCCAGACCCTTTCATGTCCAACGTCACATGTGCTCAGGGTGAACCTGCTCTCATCTGTGACAAGCACAGGGCACCCGCCAGTGGTGGGGACCTGCCAATTCTGGCATTCTATGGCAAATGCCAATTGAGCTCCACTAGAGGACATTGTCGGGTCCTCATGCTCCCCTCATGATGTCTGTTTCTGATTGTTTGGTCAGAGACATTCACACCAGTGGCCTGCCTGCCTGCTGGTGGTCATTTTGTAGGCTCTGCCAGGGCTCATCCTGTTCCTCCGTTGGGTCCTGCTGATGGGTTATGGACCTTCTATAAGGAGCCATGCCCAGCTCTCCTACAGTAACTGCCTGCCTGTCTCCTGGAATCTCTTCCATGGCCTTGAGATTGTGCTGGCAGACACAGCAAACCTTCTGGCAATGCCATGTATTGATGTGCCTGCCATCCTGGAGAAGTTAGCCTACCTGTGCCACCTCTGTAGGGTCCAGGTATCACCTCATGCTACTAGTAGTGACACTGACCGTAGCCAAATGCAAAACGAGTGACAAAACAGATGAGGAGGGAAAAATGTCAGTGGCCTCCCTCCAGCTGTCAACCCATTCATTCCTGTTTTGGGGGGTCGTCTCATTGTTGCCCCTCTAGAACACCAAAGCAGCTGAAAGTGATGAACAAGCCCCTCTGCTACTTTACTGAGCAGATCAACAGCCCACAAGTGTCACTGACTTGATGCTACACTCTCATTACAAAGTGTGCCTTTCATTTTTTGAGCAGTTTATTATATAGTGCCTTTTCTACTCCTTTGTGCTACGTCTCTCTGTCTCAATCGGTTTTTTATCATTAAATGGTCCTAATTCTGCCGAATGAAATGCACTCAAGGTTGTATGATAATAAAACGTGAGAACTTCCCAAGGTGTGAATATTTTTTCTGGGCACGTGCTTCTTAAACACTTCACCAGTTTCAATTTTTATGCCCACACGTGAATGCAGACGGGTATTCAGCAGTAGTGAGGAGATGTGGCCAATGTCTGTTAGAGCAGCGTCTTCACTCGTCAAGAGTCGGTAACACAAGAGTCCCACTGATTACGAGTAGACGGCCTAATCTGAGCCTGAATCCACTTGTATCACGAAGAGAAGGTGGGCAAGAAGGTGGGGTGGCACACCAGCTCCCCAAATCCGACACAGAGAGACACAAGGCACAAGTCCAGCAGCACACACGGCTTTTATTTAGCTGTGGGAAATGCTTTATTGCTGTGCAATGCTGCTTTATTGTACTGTGCTTTTCAAGTGTTTCCCACCAATGCACAGTACAATAAAGCACCCAGCACTTTCTCTTCTTCTCTTCTCTCCGTCTCTCCTTTCACCTCCACCTCCCCAGCTCCTTTAAAGTGATCCCCATTAGTACTTATGGTGTCCCGAAAGCTGGACCCAGGTACACACTTTCAGGTAAGGGCTAGAGCTCCCCATTCCCCGCCAGGCTGAGTCACAAAATTCCATTTCCCCTGATGCCCTGTGGGAAACCATGGCACTGCCGCAACTTGGGGGTGCCATCTAGCACTCCAGGGGAGATGATGCACTGGGCACGCTCTCTCCGCCTGTCCATCCATGGACAGGCTGGAAACAGCCGTCTGAAATCCCCTGGCTAAGGTATGAGACCACTCATCGGGCCCAGAGTTTCCAGCCTTGTACTTTCTGGTCCTCCTCGTTAGTCTCCTGGCCATTTCTTTCAATGTTCAGTACTAATCGTCTATGGGGTGAGATGAATTGTTGTCTCCATTGTTATTCTTATTCTTAGTAGAAACAAAGAAGAGCAACAAAGGAGCAGAACGAGGGGTGGTAAACAGGAACGGCCGGCCCACCATTTGACGCGGGTGACGCTGGGAAGCCAGGAGTCGTTGATCGATAAGGAGCAGCAACTGAAGGACACCACTTGGGAGAGCAGCTCTAGAAGAAAGAGAGAAGGAAGGAACGACAAACCGCGTGATGACACCAACTCGCTGCCACCGCCCAGGCCATGTTTCCTGAGACAGGACTGCAGCAGGTCCCCCTATGTCTCCCCTTTTCTCTATAACCCTTTGCACTTGGAGGAGACGCTGCCTTTTGATCAGGTAGCAAAGAAGTGGATGCATCCTCCCATGGCAGGTAAGTCAAAAACTACAAAAGGAGGATTCGGACTGGGGGGTCTATGAGCAGGGGTTTGAATAAACTCAGCGTTCATGTCGTATGTCGTAAAAGGCAACAAAAGGAGGTGGGCATCAGGCTGCAAAAATGTATGTTCTGATACCTTTAAGACTTGAGGGGAAGGTGGGAGGCCAATTAACCAACCTGGGTGAGCCTAGAAAATGGCCGTTAAACCGGTCGAAAGAGAGAGAGAAAGTCTGCTTGGAGAAGAAGCTTTTGTTAGAGCGTGAGATGTGGAGACTGAAGGTCACACCTTAAGTAGGTTTGGTGGAATCTGGGGATGCGGACAGCAGGGTTCGCCAAATGGCAAATTTACAAGTTTGGGATCAAATGAAATGGCGAGTATCCATTGAAGACAAGTTACGTGCAGCGTGGCAGAGCCACTGAACTCGGCGGACTCTACGATAGCCGATAAGCCTCCTCCACGTTTCACTGGCAGCTGTTGACAAAATGTCACATTGTACTGCAGAAAAGAGCTGAGCTACAGGCAGACAAGAACGAGGGATGTTCAAAAAGTTTCCGCACTTTGTTTTAAACTATTAAGAATTTCAAAATCAAATGACATCACTTTTCCACATAATTTTCCCAGCGTCAGTTGAGTGCGTAGCCACTGATGCACCGCGGCTTTCATTCCTCGTGGCTGTGGCTGTAGCTCGACGTCTCTCCATCCACCGCCATTTTCGAACATTTCAATCCACTCATCGACGACTCTACCGGAGAGAACTTTCTCCCCAGACTGAGCACACATGCGGAGATGACTTTGTGTTCCTGGCTCACCTTCTGCCCACAAAAAGTCTACGACAGAACGCTGTTCAACTTTGGTGCCATCTTCACCAGAGGGTGACAACTCTTATACTAAACTGCAAGGGCAGCTGGCTTGCCAGACAGAACTAGTCACATGACCCTCTCAGACTCCTCCCTCCCGCCTTCACCATTTCCAACAAAAATATAAAAGTGTGGAAACGTTTTGAACGTCCATCGTGGTAACATCGAAATAGTGCTAGCGATGGCTGCCGTAAGGGTAATCCGCATAATAAAATGTTGTTACACGTGGGGCACCAGATAGGACACGGGCACAATAAAAAATTGTGGGAACCATTTACTATTTGTGAGCACGATTTATAATTTTTAAAATTCATGCACATGTTTTCATTACAACGTTCCCTCGATTTATGTAAACGTTTTGATTCAAACATCCTTGCTATTTCGTTAATTCGTGTCTGCGTTTATATTTAAGCGTTACCTCAGTTTGGGTCATTCTTCCTCACTTTGTGTACATCCAGCGATGCCACACAGTCTCCTGGCACCTTGCAACTGATCAGCGATAAAGCTAATAACGTCTTCGATGTTCGTACAGCGTCGTCGGTAGAGCCCATTAGCCCTGTGAATCCGTTTAGATTTTTTTTTTATTAACACGTTCCCTCTATTTATGTAATTCGTGCAAACATTTAAATTGGCGTTCTCTGGATTTGTATTATTCCTGCACATACTTCGTTAAAAACATCGATTTATGAAATTCGTGCACACGTTTACATTAAATCTCTCCCTTCATTTATGTCATTTGTGCACACAACTAAAATCTTCCCTTAATTTATATAATTCATGTGCACCTTTTAATTAATTAATTAATTTGCATACCCCTTTTAATTAAAATGTTCCCTCAGTTTATGCAATTTGTGCTCACGTTTTAATTAAATTGTTTCCTCAATTTACATAATTTGTGCACACATTTTTAATTAAATTGTTTCCTCAATTTACTTAATTTGTGCTCACCTTTTAATTTAATTGTTTCCTCGGTTTACGTAATTTGTGCTCACCTTTTAATTTAATTGTTTCCTCGACTTACGTAATTTGTGCTCACCTTTTAATTTAATTGTTTCCTCGACTTACGTAATTTGTGCTCACCTTTTAATTTAATTGTTTCCTCGACTTACGCAATTTGTGTAAACGTTTTAATTAAATTGTTTCCTCAATTTACATAATTTGTGCTCACCTTTTAATTAAATTGTTTCCTCAATTTACATAATTTGTGCTCACCTTTTAATTTAATTGTTTCCTCGGTTTACGTAATTTGTGCTCACCTTTTAATTTAATTGTTTCCTCGACTTACGTAATTTGTGCTCACCTTTTAATTTAATTGTTTCCTCGACTTACGCAATTTGTGTAAACGTTTTAATTAAATTGTTTCCTCAATTTACATAATTTGTGCTCACCTTTTAATTAAATTGTTTCCTCAATTTACATAATTTGTGCTCACCTTTTAATTTAATTGTTTCCTCGACTTACGCAATTTGTGTAAACGTTTTAATTAAATTGTTTCCTCAATTTACGTAATTTGTGCTCACCTTTTAATTAAATTGTTTCCTCAATTTACATAATTTGTGCTCACCTTTTAATTTAATTGTTTCCTCGACTTACGTAATTTGTGCTCACCTTTTATTTAAATTGTTTCCTCGGTTTACGTAATTTGTGCTCACCTTTTAATTTAATTGTTTCCTCGACTTACGTAATTTGTGCTGATGTTTTAATTGTTTTCTCGATTTATGTAATTCAGCATGTTTTATTTAAAACATTGCCTCGGTTTACGTGATTTTTGCTCACTTTGTGTTGATCCAGCAATAGCTACGCAGTCTCCTGGTGCCTTGCAGCTGATCAGAGATAAATCAGATAACGTCTTCGATGTTGGAACAGTGTCGTTGGTAGAGCCCATTAGCCCTCAAATCCTTGTAGATTTTTTAAAAAATTAAAACGTTCCCTCTATCCACGTGTCTGATATCCATTTGTATTCTCAAAAGGTTCAAAATGTGTGCACGTTTTGATGAAATCTACTACCGGTTACTGTCTGTGCATAGTAGACAGGAATGATGTCTTTCCCACAATGCTGTGCCCTTGACTAGAAGATCCGCCTCTCCTCCTCATTCATTGGTCGAGAGCTCCGTCTTACATTCAAATGCACAGCACTGTGGGAATGACATCTTTCTTTTTATTTCCACTCACCAAACTCACAAATCAACGCCCGTGTCGTTACTGATGACAAACCCACGAATAGTCGAATCAGCGAATCGCAAACCCACAAATCAACTGCACATGTGACAGGTAGAATGCAGAATTTGAATCTTTTGATCTCATTACTAATAATTAGCTGTCTTAAGGAAATCTGGAAACAGTACAACGACCGTTGAAAAGAATAAAAACAAAAAGCGGCCGTTGAAGACACCATGACTGCGGCTTTGTCTTGTCTTCTTGATTTCACTCAATTCTCTGTCATCTTTTCAGAAGCATTCGATCATTTGTCCTTCGGGAGGAGATTTACCGTGACAGATTTACAGAACACCTCAGCCGTCACTTTGTCCCCCTCGTCCCGACCGCCGAATTTAGCCTTCCACTCCTCCTTACACCACCATGCAGAAGGGGGTCCTACCGGTAAGATGACACCTCATGAACGGGACGGCCAGCCACCCAGCAGAAGGGACATCCAGAGCCACCTTCAGAAGCATTTGAACAAAAAGGGGTTGGCTGCTTCTGGAGGACAGAGCTGTGCAGTCAGGTGAGACGATGAGATGCGTTAAAGCAGGGCTTAAACCTGGAAAATTGGAAAGGCTGGGTGGCATTGGTGGGGTTAGAATTTGGTTGGGGTCCATCTAAGGGTCCATTCACACAAAAAGGTTTTTCTGGTCTTGTAATGCTTAACCAGAACTTAAGAAATTTGACAAACGAGAAGAGACCACTGAATCCACCGATAGCTCAGCTGTCCCAACATCTCATCCTGATCCTTCTTAGAAGTTGTTAAGACCCAAATCAATGAAGGGTCGTAAGAACAGAAGCAATTTGACAAACTAGAGGGGACCACTGAGTCCATCGATAGCTCAGCTGTCCCAACATCTCACCCTGGTCCTTCTTAAAGGTTCTCAAGGTGTCTACTTCATCTCCATGACCCCAGAGTCCCACAACTCCTAGCGTAAAGAAGTGTGTCTTCTCTTCAGTCCTAAATTTGCATTGGTGACCACATATAATTACTATCTATAAATATTATTTTTATTATTATGGCCACCCGCTATTATTAAGTTCTCCTTTCAGAGGGTTAAAGAGAAATCAAACGGTTTGATTTGTGATTATGAATGACATGGAGTTTATGAATTGAATTTTTAATTCCATTTCTTATTTTATTTATTTGCTGATGAACAGGCCTTTCAAAAGTGATGTGCAGCCAAGCGGTCACAATTTAAATTTGTCATCAGCCGCAGCTTATTCCTGGGATGTCCTGAGGAAAACCACAGAAGCTTCCGGGGGTCTAGACTTCAGCTGGCAAATCAAAAATGAAAGCAAGTCGGCCAAACCACACAGCATGGTGGACGATGGCCAGAGCCCTGTGGAGGTGCAGGCACCGCCGCCTCCGAATCTCAGCAGGGATGCCAACAGTGCTCATGCCGGGCAGGAAACGGACCCAAGTGGAGCTTACGGAAACCAAAGGAGTGGTCTTCACAAATCCCAGGAGCATAATAAAAGTCTGGATGCCCCCCAAGAAGAGTGTTTGGATTTGTCCATTAATCCCCCGGCAGGACATTCAGATTTCCAAAACAGTTCTTTGCCCCAAAGCCAAAGTTTGCCAAAGACTGAAAGTGCAGAGAATGGGCTGGGTGACGGTGAGCCGGTGACGTTGGGATCTGCACAAGAACGGCTCGACCCTTTAGAAAGCAACAAGAAGCCGGCAAAATGTCGAGGTAAGCCCCTTGTTACGCTCGTCTGGCGTGTCCGAGTGTTGCTTGTCATTTCGTACCACGTAGGGTGACAGTTGCATGTCTAGTGACGAGGGCAGACAGGATTAGGAAGGAGCAGACTTGTTGACTTGACGTTGAATCCCTGTGTGTGTGTGAGTAGAGTACGTCTGGGATGGCATCGACATCGGGTGAGAGAGCGAAACAAATGCACAAAGGAAAATATTTGGCGCATTATTTATTTATTTTGTTTTCTGCATATTATTGCTGAATTGGACTCTGACTTATCAAACTTCGATTTTGATTCAAGCGATCTGGAAATTGAAAATAAAAGACAGGTAGCTGATTTTTCTTTCTAGAAAGTGTCTGTAAGCGACAAACAGGTATGCAATAAGTATGTAATAAGTATGTGAATTTACTTACGGTTGAGGCTCGTGGAACATAAAACGCAGTGAAATTTGTTATAATTAAATATTTCTCTCTATTAAATAAAAAAATCATGAGATGAGACTATCGGCAAGAGATTTTCTCAAGCCCCGCCCTCCTCTCCATCATTTCCGGTTCACGGCCCACGCCCGCGGTCCTCTCACCTCTCATTGGTGTCAATGCTTTTGTCATAACAGTGCCTGCACTCTCAGCTCTTATAAATTTTTACGTTTTCCTCACTTTAAGTTCCCAATTAACCCTTTAACCGCCAACTCCCTAAATATTCCCCACGCCAGGCGAAATCTGAACAATTTTCGTTTTTTTACTTTTTTACATTTTTTTTACATTTTTTACATTTATTCAAGCAGTATTGACCACTAAATGTTGTGCAAGTTGCCAGTGTCTACACGAAATCTATAAATGTAACCTGAATTCTCAGCTAAGCAAAACATCTTGATACCAAACCGTGCCCTTTTCAATGGTAGATACTGTCGAAACTGTAAGCGGACCTTCCACGACAATAAACTTTCATCAACTGCAACTGACGGTCCTGGCATGTAGGGCAACTGAAATGCTTCAAATAAATGATCAATCAAAGGACGTAGCTTGAACAAGTGGTCGCGGTTTGGATCTTTCTTATCTGGCTCGTTTCTGTTGTCATTCAAATGAAAGAATTTCAGCAGCAAAGAGAATCGGTTACGTGTCATGACAGCTGCAAAAATAGGTGTTGCATACATAGGATCTGTAGACCAGTACATCTCAATATCTGGTTTTCTGATTACTCCCATCAACATCAAAATCCCAATGAATTTTTTCATTTCGTTTTCATCAGTGTCAAACCAAGCACGAACACGGGAATGTGGAGGTAAATTGGGATTTTTCTCAATAAACTGTGCTGCATACAGATTTGTCTGATGAACAAAATGTCTAATCAAATCAGGTGACACAAACAGCTCATAAAACTGCTCAGCAGTGTAATTGTTTACATCAACAATAAAGCCACACGTTCCCTCAAACGAATGCAGAAAAGGTAGTTCACCACGGGCAGCAGTCCAGTTGAGATGCTGGGGATACACCCACTCATCGCCGTCATCCGATGCGTCTTCATTCACAGTATCATGCAGCGCACGTTGCTGCTCATCACTGTCGCTAAAATCTTCTTCAGAACTGCTACAATCATGTTCAGAACTGTCCAAAATCGCCTGCAAAGCCTCACTTGAAGTCAGTTTACGTTTCGCCATATTCACAGCTGTTACATGCGAATCACGTCACATGACCGGCCAAAACAACCACAGACTTGTCGAAATACAACGTAGTAATAATACCCACGCCAAACCGTCAGTTATACTACTTGCCAGGCATTCATATAACCACAGGCAAGTGTGCAGGATAATTCCGGCAGTATGGCGTTAGCAATAAAACAACGGTGCCGGATATATCCGGCAGAGGGCGGTTAAGGGGTTAAAGAAGACATATTATGTCCAAATCTTATTGAAGAATTTCATCATGAAGAGAAATTAGTACACGGGTAATCCTATAACGAGAAACAATGAAGTCAAACGAATTAATGTGAAAAGTGTCAATCGGTTACACGGCAAATGAGTTAAATGCATATCAATGGACTCTGCTGAAACAGCTGGTGGTGATGGTACGGAAGATGAAAACATCAACTTACAATATCATGAGGAATATCGACAAGCGTTAACACCGTCTGGTCTTCCACCGGCCGAATTACTGTTGACAGAAGGACGGATTGTAATGTTATTGAATAATTGATGTCTGAGTGATGGGCTATGCAATGGGATGAGATTAGTTGTATTCAAAATTGGGCGAACAATTCTGACACGTAAAATTTGAACAGGTGACAAGAAAGGTAATGTAGTCCATCTTCAATAATGACATGGGACACCAAAGGAGATCATAATATGCCATTTGTATTAAAATGTTGACAGTTTCCCATTAGAATAGCTTTTGCTATGACAATTAATAAATCACAGCGACAAACGTTCGAAAAAGTCGGTTTATTTATTAGAGGGAAAGAAATGAAATTCACTCACGGGCAGTTATACGTTGTGTTGTCACGATGAGAGTCCAAATATGGAATCAAAATTCAATGCGATAGACGAAAAGTTAATTCCAAATATTGTTTTTACTGACGTTTTACAGTAAAAGATATAAGTTTAAAAAGTATTTGCATGTTAATTTCAAAGCCAAGCAGAACGAAAATGTATAACGTAATGAATACCTCTAAGATAACATGAAACAGAATCCTCTTTCAATTTATTACATTTTACTATTTTTTATGTAATGTAAAATAGTTTGTTCTATTATGCATATGTAACAATTCACTTGAAGATAACAATCTGTTTAAATTGGATATCCGCTTTCCCATACGCAAGCGACAGAGCTGTGAAGTGGCTAGCGGGTAGCACCCACACGGGGGTTGGCAGAGCGAAGCGAGTAGGGGGCAGAGCTCCCTAGTTATGTTAATTTGTGTGTGATTCATTGCTTTGTGTGCTTATTAGAAAAGTGAGTTTTTTGAAAAACTATTCAGCCCTAGGAGAAAAGAAAAAAAATAGCCCTAAAAGAGTTGAATTCCTTGGCACCTCCTCATCAGCGTCTTTTGTTTTGTAAAATGTGCCAATAAGCACTGGCAGCAGGGCAGCCTGCTCTCCCACCAAACCAACGCAGCTGAAGTTCTCCCAGTTATCTCGGTGTGAGGTGTCTGGAGTCATGGAGGGTAAATAATATCTCGTTATTTGGAACGCATGCATTTCACGTGTGTTCCGTGTCTACAACGGTCTGGGAAAATGTAGGATGACAGGAAATGTGAGAAATGCTGAACACGTAACTAAAACAGAAACGTTTTCCATGTTCTAGTAATAATGACACCCAGATAAAGAGACTTCAGGATCTGCCTTTGTGGGTGGGATAGCAGGCTGCCAGTGCTGATCAACACATTTGAGAACCAAAGACACTGATGAGGAGGTGCGAAGGAATTTAAGGTGGTCCGGCATTACGACTTTTTTCAAGGCCTCTTGGGCACGGCCATCAGCAGAGTGTCTGTCTGTGGAGAGAGTGTCGACCTCGTCATTGAGAGGTTTACTTAACTCTACAGTGACATTCATGTGTCTGGTGACTCTTCCTATGAAGTCAGTAGACAGATTGGGGGGGTCATGAGGTCGCTGGAAAGGGGTGTGTGGCGCTCCTGATATCTGCAATAGCACAAAGGTCCAAGTCTTTAGAGTCCTGGTGCTCTCTGTTTGCTATCCAGTGACATGAGATGAAGACTCGACTCCTTCATGTGTGGCTCTTCAAAGGGTCCTTGGGTCCCGCTGGTCTGACTTTGTGTTGCTCATGGAGTCCCGAATGAGGCACATGACCTGCATTGTGAGGGAGCGTCAGTTACGGCCATGTGGCGCGATTACCTGAGGGTGATCCAGCTCATTGTTAAGGACCCGAGTGGCTGGACCAGGCCAAGGGGACGCCCACATAACACCTGGCTGGGGCAAATAGATGGGTGGGACTTGACCACGTGTCTGTCTGGGGGGTTGCTCAAGCTGTTTTGTCATGTGGTGGGTGTGGCAACCTGCTGTACCAGTGTGTGCTCCCCAACCTGACCTGACCTGACCATTTTACTGACTGGTAGATCATCTACAAATGCAGAAGATTTCAAATAACTGCCACCTTGGCCAGGCCTGGCCGCCTCAGCCCAAGAGCAGAACGTAAGATGCTGAAAGACGTCACAAAGAACCCCATAATTTCATCATCATGTGACCTTCAGGTAGTTAGATAGATGTGAAAGGCACTATATGATAGATAGATAGATAGATAGACAGACAGATAGAAAGGCACTTTAAGATAGATAGATAGATAGATAGATAGATAGATAGATAGATAGATAGATAGATAGATAGATAGATAGATAGATAGATAGATAGGCACTATATGATAGATAGATAGAAAGGCACTATATGATAGATAGATAGATAGATAAATAGATAGATAGATAGATAGATAGAAAGGCACTATATGATAGATAGGTAGATAGATAGATATGAAAGGCACTATATAGAAATAGATAGAACAAATTAATTAATTAATTAATCTTCACTTTTTTATAGAAACTCAAGAAATTACCAAGTAAATAAATTGACCGTAATAAAAGGTTGCAAGTACAATTGTCTGTGCATATCTGTATGTCCATGCATTTGCTTTCATTGTCATTCCAGGTGACACTGCATCACTACAACATTTGTAGTGATAATTCCAACAGATGGCGCACGTGTAACACTGCCTTCACGAATCCATTCCATATGGCATATAACAGAGACATATGAATTTCATTTGTAATTCCAACAGATGGTGCATCATAAACATTTGAAGGAATGCATTTTCGAAGAGTATCCCACCATTGAGAGTCAGTGGAAGTCAGGAGTTTGTGTCCCACAACAGTGTGTGGACTCCATGATCTCCTTTAGACCATCCTGCTCAGTCGCATGTAAATCTTTGTGCCGTTTTAATTGTTGCAGGCTCATCCTACCACTGTGACTACTCTTCAAGTGGGACCTACAAGCAGAGGATGAGCAAACTGATCAGGAGGCTGGCGAGGCATTCACCTCTTAAGCTGGGCAGCACCCCTGGGGTAAGAAGGACACGTCTGTGTGTCCATCCATTTTCTAACTGAGCTCGGTCTCCAAAGTTCCTAATCCGCTGCAAACAAAAGGTTTACTGGACCTCCCTTCCATTTGTTGGTATTTCCTCCATCTTTACTCACTAAGTGGTAGAATTATCGTTTGAAATGGGGTCATTGAAGCTCTTTAGGGGTCCCCTTGAGTAGTTCCCTGTATTCAGTTTGTGTGTCCCATTTGAAGGCGAGTCTAAGGAATGTCAGTTATTTTTGTGTTCCCCTTATTTTGGGTGAACTCCCTCCTGCCTGGCTTGGCCTCTGTTCACCCTGCTATGTTCTCTGCAGAAAATGGTATTTCTGGAGCTGCTTAACCTGACCAGGAGAAAAGAACTGAGGCTCGAACAGTGGAGGAAGAGGAGGCCGCTACGAAGGAGCCACAATTCAGTCATACGACCAGCCGAGAAGATGAAGAAGGTCCTGTGCCAGCAAGAAAGACAGCGCCTGCTGGATCAAACTGGTGCCATGAACCCTGAGGAGAAGCAACAGTTTCTGGCCATGTTTGACCTGAAGCCGCTCTCTCCGCATCAGAGACGAGGTAAGCAATACCTGAAGTCCCGATTTGATTTCAGTGATTCAACAGAAAGCAAATTCATTGAAATGGGCACCAAAAAGGCAGAAGGTGAAGCAGAGCTCAACTCCTGGTAGGCCTACTTGCCTGTTATGAAAGCCACACCTGCAGCAGACCGGGCAGTGAGTGACCAACACTGATGACCATGCCAGAGGCATTCATCAGGTTCAAGGGGACCAGCTGTGGACGTTCTGCGAGGTGTAGAGAATGGGACCCTGCTGGCTTCTCTCGCCAATCCCCCTGCCTGCGCTACGCGCCAGCAACTTCGCATCTCTGCCACTCGCAAACAACAAATCTTTTAATTCTTGTGGATAGGCCTCTTCATTGGGAAGAAAGATGACTTTTTGCTGATGGCAACACAAATTAGACGATCTACAAGTCTCTGACTTAAAGTTTAAATCCAAACAATACCTGCCTCCTTTTGTTGTATCACCTGTGTCCATATATTTGATCTCTTTTCACTTTTACCTATTCGTCAATATCGCAATGAATTTGGATTCCTTTGTTTGGAGTTACATCGTGACAACACAACTGCCCGGGAGTGAATCTCGTTTCTTTCTCTCTACACAAACTGTGTCTGACGATAGCATTCAGACAAATGAGAAATGATTGAGCTGTGGGCGTGGTTAAGTGGGCGGGACTTTTCCAACTCTCTTTGCATAAAGTCTCGTCTCGCGGGGCTTGAAATTTTCTCTCACGGGATTTCACTTTCACCAAACAACAAATCTTTTAATTCTCGCAGATACGCCTCTTCATTGGGAAGAAACACAACTCTTCCCTGATGGCAACACGAATTAGACGATCTACAAGTCTCCGAGCAATATATTCGATCTCTTTTCGCTGTTCCGTTATTTCACCGAGTAATAATTTCCGTGTGTTCACGCTAATGCGATCTTTACTATCATTTTTTGGAGACTTTTGAATTTTTGTATTTCCGTTATCTCTAACCTGCTTTGCATGCGCCAACATTTTTTTGACTTCTTGACGACATTCTACTTTGTCTTCTACTCTTTGTCTTTTATTTCCGGCCCCGGGCCTGGTGAAATCTCTTGGCACAAAGACTCGTCTTGTGGGGCGTGAAAGTGTCTCTCTGAGAAAGTCGCGTCTCGTTGCAGGATACAAAGTTTAGTCTCAGGTTTTATTTTTATATAATAGAGAGATATAAAATACATTTTATTTATATAGCGTCATTCCCATGCTGAAGGCGCTCTATGTATACATATAGTGCGAATGGAAGAGAAGGTCTGCGATACGGTTTGCATATTAGCAGCTGGAGATCCACAAAGGGAGAAAATGAATCGCGTATCATAAAGTAGTTTTTATTTATGAGCTCTCAGCCCCTGGCCTGGCCCCGTCATCAGAGGATAATGATTAGACCTACAAGAGTCAAAGGGAATATACTGTATAGCAAAAATTACATGGGGGGGGGGCTAAGTCACATGTTCATAATAAGTAAAATCTTTACAACCAATAACCCCCCCTGTTCACACTGGTTCTATTCAATAAGGGCGCGCACAAAAAGGCAACCTTCAAAAAGGTGACCTCAATTGAGCACAGCAAATAAAGGCGTTCGTAGATAATTTAGTTGAAATGGCTCTGGAATATGTGAAGAGCAACAAAGGTGCAGATCTACTCGTAGTCGAAGGCTATAGATAGATAGATAGATAGATACTTTATTAATATTCAGAAAGGAGAAAACTATCAACGGGAAACACATCTGGAAATGCACTGAATATAGGATTGGAAAATGTTCGTCTCGCTGTCATACAAAAAATATAGAGAGCTTTAGAAATAGTTAGTTAGAAGTTCATGCATTAATTAATTGGATGTTTTAATATTCTTGCTTTCACCTTTTTATACGTTCAATCATTGCCTTTAATAAATTTTCTGTAATAATTTTGTTGCGTTTGCCTTTATTCGCCGCGCCCAATTGACGTCACTCTTTTGAAGCTCACTTTTATTTTTGTGCGCACCCTTATTGACGGATACCGTTCACACTGACTTAGCCCCCCCCCCATGTCATTTTTGCTATATATTGCCTTTGATTCTTGTAAGTCTAATCATTATCCTCTGATGACGGCTCCTGGTAGGGGCTGAAAGCTCAGAAATAAAAACTACTTTATGATATGTGATTCATTTTCTCCCTTTGTGGATCTCCAGCTGCACATATAGTGCATACACACACATATTTAAACACAGTGTTATTATATACAGTGTGTATACATACAGTACAATCCCTCTTAACTGGCCTCGCATTAACCGGCCGATGGATTAACCGGCCTGTTAAAATAAAATATTTATCACTGGGACGTGGATCAGATGTGGCAATTAGCAGTTCACGGGAACAATTATGGATGTGGAGGACTCCTCACCTGTGCACTTAAGCTAGGATCGCACGCATCACAAATTACCCGGGAACCGATCGGCCACACATACTCGCTAAGCCGCGAGTGCGACGATTTATTTATTTAAAAAGTTGCCTTTTTGACTTGAGCTGTGGACCCGCTACACCACACTGTCCAGTCGTTGTACGAGAAACCAAACCCGTGTGCGAAATCATGGATAAAGCCTTGTGGATATGGTTTCTTCACGAACGTCTAAGAGGTACAGTACATATCCTCTTTAATAACATCCCTGTGTGCGTCCAGGTGTCCGTGTCTTCTGGTGAAGTGCGCATGCGCGGTGGACGGTGCGACGCGTGATATTACTGTCAGAGAAAGTTAGAGGCGTTTTACGGAAATACAAACCAGTATTACTGCGAGAGGAAATTAAAGGTACACAATACAGTGACGCATATTACAGCCACATACAAGCCAGTATTACTGTCAGAGGAGATTAAAGGCATATTACTGACGCGCACGCCTGTATTACCGCCAGAGAAAATTAAAGGTATATTACAGACAGGGCCGGTTTATATGAACAGAGGCCCTAGGCTATTCCACTTATGAGCCCCTTTCTCCTTTTTTTTTAAGTTTGTAAATTACATGAGAGATAATAAAATTTTGCTAACAATTTGAATGTAGGCCCCTCTTGATCTTGAGGCCCTAGGCTGAAGCCTAGTTAGCCTATAGGAAAATCCGGCCCTGATTACAGACGTACAAGCCAGCGGACGTACAAGACGGTATCCTTCAATAAGGGCGCGCACAAAAAGGCGAGCCTCAAAAGGGCGAGACTCAATTGGGCGCAGCGAATAAAGACGCGCGTAAATAAAGATCTGCACCTTTGTTGCTCTTCACATATTCCAGAGCCATTTGAACTAAATTATTTAGGAACGTCTTTATTCGCCGTGCTCAATTGAGGTCGCCCTTTTGAAGCTCGCCTTTTTGTGCGCGCCCTTACTGAATAGAGCCGTACAAGACAGTATTACTGTCACAGAAAATTAAAGACACACAATACACGGCGGCAGCCCACGAACAACGGTCAGCTCAGCAAGTAAACATCAACAAAAGAAAAGCTGAAAGAAAGAAAAATACGACCAACAAAAAGAATGAGGTCAAAGTCCCTTGCCATTTAATATAGACTGTTCCTACTAATGTTTATGCACTACTGTTCTAGCGCCCGTTATTGTAACGGGCTAAATGACTAGTCTTAGAAATATTTTTCTACATGAAAATAAGTATGCGTCGGATTAACCGGCCAATACGGCAACCGGCTATAGGTCCAGTCCCGAGGTGGCCGGTTAAGCGGGATTGTACTGTATATACCAAGGGTCCCCCAACACGTCGTTCGTGCGCTACTGGTATAGCTCGCAACCCCTTTCCAAGTAGCTTGCCAAAGGGTTGATGAATCCAACATAAATTTGAAAACTTGATTAGTCAAATTAGGGGTGGGCGATCTTTCTAAAAAAAAAAAATCATATTAACACAAAATCACGATCCACAATCTGATTGCAATCTCTCTTTTCAATGTGGCATACACTTAAAGGAATATCCGGACTTAAACGCATCAAGACCTAAGTAACACTTTATTTTAAATATCAAACAAAGTTTAAATTTAATTGTTCTCTCGTACGCTAGCTAAGCGGAGTTAAGGAACACGCCCCAAGGCTGCAGCGTGACTGAGGAGGGCCGCGCGCTAATAAATCGGTACCGCAAGCCAACTACGATACATAGCGAAATGAGAGAAGTCGCGGATTCAACCGGAATGTTCAAGCAAATTATAAGAAAAAAAAAACCGATCTAAATCTGTTAAGTAGTTCTCTCGTGAAAAGCGGACATACATACAGACAGGCAGACATTGGATTTTATATCTTCTTCTATAATACGCTACTGTGGCTGTTCGTTTGTCTGTCCAGGATTTTAAATCACCTGTAGCTCGCAAACCGGTTCACCTATTGACTTGAAATTTGGTACACATATACTACGTGACGTCTACTATGCGCTTTCGGAGTGATGATTTTATTACTCTTTTTTTTTATTTTATTTTATTGTAGAATCAACTCTCGGCAGCGCGCTGCAGGGCGGCCGAGCAGCGCATGCGTGCGGGCGCCGTTCTCAATTCCCACCACCTTTGCTAATTATTCTTTATACAATAAAATAAAAACAGTAATAAAATCATAACCCTGAAAGCGAATAGTAGACCACGTAGTATATGTGTACCAAATTTCAAGTCAATAGGTGAAACGGTTTGCAAGCTACAGGTGAATTAAAATCCTGGACAGACAAACGAACAGCCACGGTACCGTATTATAGAAGAAAATCAACTCGGTCACGCGCAGCAGGGCGGCCGTGACGCGCATGCGTACGGGCGCCGTTCTCATTCCCAACTACCTTCGCTAATCATTCTTGAAGCAGATTGAAGATTTAAGTGCCAGATTAAGTGAAAAATTAAAGAAAATGTACTAAGTAATTGCAACACAAAAACTAACAATCAGTTGCCGACGAAAGAAGGTGGAGTAAAGAAGAGCGGCTCAGGAAGCAGCAAGCGCATCAACCTCTGAGCAAATGAATGCTAAACGTACCGAGAAAGAAAGAGGAGGAATACTATGAATGCTCAAGTCAAGTGTATTCACTGCACGATAACCGTTACTGGTATTTTATATTAGTAAACCTTCAAAATAAAGTGTAGTTAAAGTCTCAACAGCATTCTCAGCATTGCTGGAGCTTAGTAGAGCCAGATAACTATAAGGATCTTCACCAATGGGCTCTGAAGATGTCGGCTTTGTTTGGGTCTCCATACCTCTGTGAGTCTGACATGAATGTCATGAAGTCAAAGTTCAGAACAAGAGACGAACATTTAAACGACTCCATAAAAGTGAACCCGAGTGGCTCCACTCCACCATACACCTCAGTGCCAGCCATCTGACTAACTAAAACACACATCACACATGCAACTGGACCTGTGAATAAAGTGACACAGTGACATGTGACAAAATGACAAATGAAGACGTCAGATCTGTGTGTTTGGAATGGCATTGTTTGTTTTTGACAGCCTTCATGTTTTAATTCAATAGTGTGAGATACGCTAGAAAATGCATACAGACGTACAAAATGCACTTGCAGGTGAACTCAGTATTTTTTCTGTGATGTTTTAATGCAAAATGTGAGTTGTGGACACCAACATTTTGTAAATGTTCCGGCAAAACGAGCTTATTCAGTTTGTTTGGGTTGAAATAAGCGATGCGAATAAACGTTAGAAAACATGAGGAGCTCTCGGCCATTTTCATTTTGTAAAAGGAGCTCTCAGGGGAAAAAAGGTTGGAAACCCCTGGTATAGACTATAGATATGAATGTTACTATCGACGGGCTGCTGTGTAATGAAAACTCAGGGCAAAGTCAAAAGTTCGGGGCACCTTACGGTCAACTGCACACAATTCTAATCAAAGCTTTGGAAATAAACTGTTTGTAAAATACAAAGGAACGAGTCGTCCAGCCTGTTGTCTCAGGTCGACTGCACAAGATGGTGGCTCCTCCGGATTAGCAGGAAGAGGCGGGTCCAGGTGGGCGGACCCCAGAAGTGACATCAGAGATGGAACGGAGTCCGGGGAAGAAGAGCGAGCGTTAGTAGACAGCGCCACCTCCTGTCTCAGTGGAGCGTTACCATCACCTAAACCTTCAAGCTGTTGCCTGACAGCAGTTAAACTTTTATTTAAGTGGTCCGATGGCTGTCATGTCTCAGTCAGGGTACCTTCTCCTGGCTGGAGTTCAAATTCATATTTTGTGTCCCTTTTTGTTTGCTTTTTATTTACGTCATTCTTTTATTTTTCATCGGGTCTATGCGGGTCTGTTTTGTGGGTGTTCCCCCCAGGAGGTGGAGCCACCTGCCAATCACTGCCAGGTTCATTCCAGCCATGCTGGGCAGTTGCCGAGTCTACTTGGGTTGCTTCTATTTATTGGATTTTTGATCCTCATTGCTTTCTTTCTGACTACATTTCTGGATTTTTTGCTTTTGCATTGAATAGAACTTCTCGGGCGGCACGGTGGCGCAGTGGGTAGCGCTGCTGCCTCGCAGTTAGGAGACCTGGGTTCGCTTCCCGGGTCCTCCTTACGTGGAGTTTGCATGTTCTCCCCGTGTCTGCGTGGGTTTCCTCCCACAGTCCAAAGACATGCTGGTCAGGTGCATTGGCGATGCTAAATTGTCCCGTGTGTGCTTGGTGTGTGTGTGTTTGCCCTGCGGTGGGCTGGCACACTGCCCAGGGTTTGCTTCCTGCCTTGTGCCCTGTGTTGGCTGAGATTGGCTCCAGCAGACCCCCGTGACCCTGTAGTTAGGATATAGCGGGTTGGATAATGGATGGATAGAACTTCTCATGACATTTTATGCTGTTGTTACAGAAAAAGCTCCAAACAGCAGAAGCCTCTCCGTGTCTTCAGCCATCGGCCACAATGAAGCTCCGTTTCAAAGTGAGGAGACGCACACTGTGGACGTGGAGCAGCAGAGCCAGTCGGCAAATGGTGACGGAGCAGCCACTGAGGAGCCACCTCAATGGATGACCACAAGTAGCCCCTCTGGGAGAACAAGCGTGGCGAGCGACAGCGGTAAGAAGGGGAGAATTGTCATTGTCACCCTGGCCGAAAAGCCCTTCAGTTTTGAACGTTTCAGATTCCTGTCTGTAGTGGTGCCACACGTGGTCTTTGCGTATCTGTGTAGATACCCTCACCTGCCACTTTATTAGGTACACCTGCTCAACTGCTTGTTAACACAAATCTCTAATCAGCCAATCACATGGCAGCAGCTCAGTGCATTTCGGCCTGTAGACCTCATCGAGACCACCTGCTGAAGTTCCAGCCGAGCATCAGAATGGAGAAGAAGACAAGGGGACTGAAGTGACTTTAAATATGGCGTGGTTGTTGGTGCCAGACGGGCTGCTATGAGTATTTCACAAAATGCTGAGATTTTCACACACATCCATCTCTGGGGTTTACTAAGAGTGGTCTGAAAAAAGGGAAAATATCAGTGAGGGGCAATTCTATGAGCCAGAGGTCAGAGGAGAATGGCCAGACTGGTCAGAGCTGATAGAAAGGCAATCAGATAAGCAGTCGTTACAAGTGAGGTGTGAAGAAGAGCAGCTCTGAATGCCTTGAAGCAGGTGGGGGGCTACAACAGCAGGAGACCACAGTGGGTGCCCCCCTGTCAGCTAAGAACAGGAAACTGAACCTACAAGTCACATGGGCTCACCAAAAATTGGACAATAGGAGATTGGAGAAGAGTCTCAATTTCTGCTGTGACATTTAAATGGCGCATCTCTAATCAGCCAATCACACGGCAGCAGCTCAGTGCATTTCGGCCTGTAGACCTCATCAAGACCACCTGCTGAAGTTCAAACCGACCATCAAAATGGGGAAGAAGAAAGGGGACTGGCATGGCCATTGGTGCCAAACGGGCTGCTCTGAGTGTTTCACAAACTGCTGATCTACTGGGATTTTCACACACAACCGTCTCCGGGGTTTACAGAGGGTGGTCCGAAAAAAGGGAAAATGTCAGTGAGTGGAAATGCCATGTTGATGCCAGAGGTCAGAGGAGAATGGCCAGACTGGTCAGAGCTGATAGAAAGGCAACAGTCACTGAAATAAGCACTCGTTACAACTGAGGTGTGCATCTCTGAACACACAACACGTCACACCTTGAAGCAGAATGGGGAGCTACAGCAGCAGACCACCACAGTGGGTGTCAGTCCTGTCAGCTAAGAACAGACAACTGAGGCCACAATTCACACAGCTCAGCAAAACTGGACAACAGAAGATTAGAAAAACTTTGCCTGGTCTGACGAGTCTCGATTTCTGTTGCGACATTCAGATGGTGGGGTCAACAACATGAAAGCAGGGGTCCATCCTGCCTTGTATCAATGGATCAATGGCGTGGGGGATATTTTCTTGGCACACTTTGGGCCCCGTAGTACCAACTGAGCCACATTTAAACGTCACAGCCTACCTGACTCTTGTTGTGGACCGCATGTCCATCCCTTTATGATGATCTTCTGATGGCTCCTTCCAGCAGGATGATGCACCACGTCACAAAGCTCAGATCATCTTGAACATGACAGTGAGCTCACTGGACTCCAATGGCCTCCACAGCCACCAGATCTCAATCCAGTCGAGCACCTTTGGGATGTGGTGGGATGGGAGATTCGCATCACGGATGTGCAGCCGACAAATCTGCAGCTACTGCGTGATACCGTCATGTCAGTGTGGAGCTACATCCCTGAGGAATGTTTCCAGCAGCTTGTTGAATCTACGCCATGAAGAATCACAGCAGTTCTGAAGGCAAAAGGGGGTCCAACCGGTGTACCTAATAAAGTGGCCGGTGAGCGAATGTTCTTGTCATTGGAGGCCACTGAATGTCGTGCAGAGTTTGCATGTTCTCCCCGTGTCTGTATGGGTTTCCTCCCTAGTGTTTGCTTGGTGTGTGTGTGTGTGCCCTGTGGTGGGCTGGCACCCTGCCTGGGGATTTGTTCCTGCCTTGTGTTCTGCGTTGACTGGGATTGGCTCCAGCAGACCCCCGTGACCCTGTGCTAAGATATAGCGGGTTGGGAAATGGACTGACTGACTGTGGGTTCTTCTTCTTTTATTCTTCTTTCCTTCTTTTCTTTTTTTTCATTCTTCTGTCTTCTTCTTTCCTTCTTCTTTTTCCTTCTTTCTTTCTTCTTCTTCTTTTTGCTTCTTTTCTTCTTTTTCCTTCTTTCCTTCCTCTTCTTCTTTTCTTCTTTCCTTCCTCTCCTTCTTTTTCATTATTTTCTTCTTCTTTTCTTTCTTTCTTTCTTTCTTTCTTTCTTTCTTTCTTTCTTTTTTTCTTTCTTTCTTTCTTTCTCTTTTCTTTTTTCTTCTTTTTTTCTTTTCTTCTTCTTCTTCTTTCTTTTATCTTCTTCTTTTTCCTTCTTTTTTCATTCTTCCTTCTTCTTCTTCTCCTTTTCTTTTCTTTTTCTTCTTCTTTTTCATTCTTTTCTTCTTTCCTTCTTTCTTTCTTCTTTTTCCTTCTTTTCCTTCTTTCCTTCATCTTTTCTTTTCTTTTTTTTCATTCTTCCTTCTTGTTCCTTCTTCCCCCTCCTTTGGTATAAAATACCAAATATTTATCATTATGGTGATTGGCAGACTGCGGTGGGCTGGCGCCCTGCCCAGGGATTTGTTCCTCCCTTGTGCCCTGTGATGGCTGGGATTGGCTCCAGCAGACCCCCGTGACCCTGTAGTTAGGATATAGTGGGTTGGATAATAGATGGATGGATGGATAAATGTTGTGCACAGTGGCACAGATTTCTTAGCTGGGTTTTCTTGAGGACTTTGGTTTTGAGTTATTCTACTTTCCGAGAAGCCAATCAGAGTGCGTCTCCAACACAGAGGTGTCCCGCCTTGAGATGTTCTTTCTCGAAATGAGAATCACAAAGGAAGGGACGACAAAAATGATTCACGAAATGAGGAGCATCCTGCCACATCTGAGTGGATTATTCCCAAGTTGTAATGAAGGAAAGTCCATATATCTCGGATCAAAGAGAAGGGAAATAGAATCACACTTTGAGGACCACGGAGTCGAGCCGAGCGCCACCCACCCTGGGACTCTGACTTTATCACTACCAGTAGACTCTCGGTTTGGTGTCTTGGAGCTTCGGTTCTTACTGTGGATTAAGTGGGATTTCTATCGGAACTTTGTAAGCGATTGGAGGAGAAGATGACAATCTTGAGAGTTTAAGTGTTTAATGTGTGGTATTATGTGGTGTTGTCGTGATTATGTCTTTAATATTTATTGGGTAGACTGTACTCCTCACTACAACCACCCCATTTATGTCAGGCCAGTCATGAGCTTCATGGTTTTAAATACGGCTTATTGGGGCTACCAAATGTTATACATGTCATTAAACCTTGGTCTGCAAAAAGCTCATTTTACCTTTTTTATGAACGTGTCATCGGATCTCCGTTCGGAATTATAATTCCAGTCTTCCACGTCTGCATTTTTGAAATGTGTGCATTATAGGCTCATTAAGTCACTAGGAGTGCTACCCATCTAAGACAGGTTGAAATCTAATTAATCAACTGTCACAGGCAGTTGTGATGCTTATATAGCGCCTCTGCTACGAGAGGACAGCTGCCCTGGTTGCTATGGGGGTCACAGGAACCGAGCCCTATAGGGGCCCGTGCCCACCGCCAGGGGGCGGGTTCTGGTTCCTGAAGCCCTGGAAGCCAGCATTACCGCCACACCAGGAAGTGCCGGCGGAAGTTCATCAAGGGGCACCTGGGGCATATCCGGGGCAACATAAAAGGGGCTGCCTTCTAACAGTCAGGGAGCTGGTGTCAGGTGGAAGGAGACCAGGCTTGGGAGAGTGGAAAGATGGCAGCCCGAAGAGGACCATTGTGAGGTCGAGAGAGAGAGAGAGAGAGGGTGATTCGTGTGGAACTGTTTATGGACTTGGTGTTTGTAAATAGTTTAATAAATCGTGTGTGGTGGACTTAAAATGGTGTCTGTCTGTGGTCAGGCTGGCTTTCTCACAACGCAGACCTCAGCATTAATGTTTGTAGGAATGCAGTTCTGTAATGCATGTGGTAACAGAATGACAAATGCAGTGCATTTTAACAGCTGGCACATAACAAACATTTGTAGTAATAAAATAATGACTTAAATGCTTCTGATGCGTCATCTGTTGGAATGTCTCTGTTCCATGCCAATTAAGGTGGGATTTGTAAAAGCAATGTTAATGTCTGTGATGTGGCATCTTTTGGAATGACAAATGCAATTCATTTTATTTCTACCGATGTTTATCATGCGCCACAGGTTGGAAAGACAGAGACATGGCAACTACACAGTGTGATGGACGGCCAGCATTTCAGTCTGGCCGGGACGTCCCTCAACTAAGAGAAAGAGCCTTTTTAGGACACTACATTCCCCCAAACCCCCCTCGGGACGCTAGGTGGCAACTCCCCTGGACGGAAATGGTTCCCCGGATTCCCGCAGGGCAGCATGGGACATGGAGTCCGGTTCTTCAGCCCTGTTGGGTGCCGCCAAGGGGGAGCTCACCAAGAACCCGGGGACTATTATGGTGACGTTAACCCGGAAGTACTTAGGAGTCACAAGGATGGAAACCTGCAGTACTTCTGGGACACCTGAAGAAGGCGTTTGACCCGGAGACAGAATACTTCCAGGTCAGGGACTTTAAAAGGATTGTGGGAAACCCCAGCGGATTGTTATTGGTTATTGTGTTTATTCTTGGAGAATTGTGGAGTGCGGTGCTTTGTGCACTGCTATTGAAGAATATTATAATTAAAATCTTCTTGTGCTTTTACACATCAATGGGGCGCTATATAGCACCTTTTACCACAGTGGTCACACAGACACTTATCCTTTCATTGCTGTCATGTATACAGAATGTCCTGCCAGGTCTTGGCAATGTTTAGAGTTCCGTGGCTGTACTTGCTGTGTTTGTGGGGGCTTCTGTAAATTGTTCGGACGGTGAATATTTTCATTGATCTTAGTGAAAATGGACGTTGCCCTGAATAATATTCAAAGACAGTACAGTGTTCTTCCACCTCCATTCCCCACCTGAGCCAAGCACGTCCAGTTACCTCCAAGGTTGTTCAGTTGGTCCTCCCCGAGTTTTTATTGTCCTCGGCTCTAAAAGGCTTTTTTACACTCAGACCTACCGGCCATTTTCTTAAAACATTTCTCTACCTCTTCTCTTCTCTTGTTTCAGGGCCCACTGTGCATACGTACACCAGCTCTCAATTTCCAGTTCAGGTACAGGAAGTGAATGGAAGTCTAGATGTCAGCTGTACAGGTGAGCACGTTAGGATTCAAAGTGAGAGCAGCATGAGTGAAGAGGAGGAAGAGGAGGAAGAAGAGGAGAAGGAGGTGGAAATGGACGGGCAAGCCAAGTGGCAGGGAATTGATGCCATATTTGAGACCTACAGAGACTACGCAGAAGGTTAGTATGAAAGCCAACCGGGCGAGTTTGATATGCACGTGTTATGGGGTTTCAAGGCCTGGGTTAGTTTATAACCAGCTGTGCTTCTCTGTCAAACACGGGCTTTACACAGAAAACAAAAAAAAAGATATGAAATGTATTAAATTGGTAATTGTTATGGCCAGACTAATCAGCGTATAACTGTACCATAAACGACTCTAAAATCTAAATCTATCTCCCCCCACTCCTCTTCTGACTCTATAAGACCCCTCTATGCACTTTGTTTCTTTTATCGTTATTATTTTCCTCACCAGCCGTCATCACCTTCACATTGCTACTGTCACACATAGGGAGGAGGGGTTTGGTATCCGCGGATTGGATAAAACGTCTGCTAATCACGAGTCACAACCTCAGAGGCCACGCCCCTGGAAACCTGGGAAGCAGACCAAACAACAGGAAATCAAAATGGTGGCAGTCTGCGGACCCAAAATGGCGTTTGAGACGTTGCAAAATAAAACACAAACATTGCAAATCAGCAACTCAGGATTGAATCGTGACAGTGCGTGCGTGTGTGTCTGTGTGTCTCTCTGGTTGCTTTTTCTCTGTTATATGCAGTTTAGCAGGTGATTTGTAAAAGCAGTGCTAAGGTTTGTGATGCGCCATCTGTTGGAATGAAAACACCACGCATTTCATTAGTACACACATTACAAAATAAATGGTGCACTGCAGACGTGAACGCTGAATACGCTGAGGTGTACGTCATTTAACTTAGATTACAACCCGTCTTAGGGCCTGGGTATACTTGACGCTCAGAACGCATTGCATTGTGGCTGCCACACATTCCCAGCGCTCTTTTGACGCATCCTCTGAGCACGTCGTCAGAAGTGAATGCAATGCATACGTGAGTTGCAGTACCAGCAAAAATTGGGGTGGCACGTGCGTTAGGTTTGCTTCGTGACGTCAGCATCGTTGTTTGATATCAACATCTCCGTAGTGACAAACGTGCCTGTCAGACTAGCTGGCCAGCTCTTTGAAAGTGGATGTGGAAACAGGAGAGACGAAATGAAAGCAAAATCGAAACAGATATGTCCGTGCAAAGCAGAAAATGTCAGAGAAAAGAAGTGGGGGCGCTGCAAGAATACGCCATGTGATGGCAACTCCAACAGGGTCAGTCTGTGCGCTTCGATGTTTGAGGAATGGTTCGGTGCGGTGAAGCACATCATCAAGCTTAAGTGCGGACGTGCAGATGTCTTCATGGTGCTTTTCTTCATCCATTTCTCTCATCGGCAATACAAGCATTGCATATTCCCCATTGAAATGATGCCATACATTTAAAGGTCACCCATACCATCTTCTGTAATGCCTTTGTCGTCTTTTTTTTTGCACTTTTGCAAACGGCATCTCACACTGCCACCTGATGGAATCCTCTAGATCAGGGGTGTCGAACTCCGAGCCTGGAGGGCCGCAGTGGCTGCAGGTTTTCATTCTAACCATTGTGATAGATGGCCGGAGATCTTGCCCAGACGGGACGCCCTGTTGAGGAGACCGGGGGAATGGACATGTCGTCAACAACAGTACCTACCCTGGGACACGAGAGGGCAGCAACCCTTAGTTTATATCAGGGCCACGGGTTTGGGGCTTAGAAGTCCAACCTGCTGGGGCCCGTGGCCACCTCCAGGGGGCGCCTGGACAGCTCCGGAGCCTGGGCATACAGCACTTCTGCCACACCGGGACGTGCTGGCAGATGTTAACTACGAAGCACCTGGAGCACTTCTGGGTGCAGTATAAAGGAGGCCGGAGTCGGGTGGCAGTGGGCAGAGCTTACAGTAGAGGAGTGGAGGTGGTAGAAGAAAAGAAGGGCTGAGAATTGTGGTGGTTTGTGAACTGTGTTTGTGCTGTGTGCGCCAAACCAAGAATAAAAAGTGAGTGTTTTGGGACATTTGGCGTCCGTGTCTGTCTGTGTCTGGGTTCAAGTTCACACCATCTTCTTCATTAGTGACCAGTTTTCACTGCTAATGAACTCATTTCCCTTCATTTTAATAGCCCTGTTTTTAAGGATTCAGTCTCTCAATTGATTCTTTTCTTCATTAAATGACAGCCAAACAGAAATGAGATGTGAAACGAGCCAACAGATGACTAGCTAAACTGGGGCTTTCCAACCAATTTCACTCCAACCAGTTTCTTAATGAGAAGCCGATTCTTACTGGTATCTAAACCCGTTATTTAATTCCGTGGCTTGTTGCTGCTCTCCTTCTGCCACAGCAGACATTTCCAAAACTGTTGATTTTCTGTTTTTTTCTAAGAACACCGTCAAAATGTTTTGGTGACCTTAGAGATCAGCCTGACCGAGACCCTCACCCTCCTTTATTTTCAGATATTGTGGATAGCTGGTCATGTGGCGGCTCATTTCGTGTCTCAGTATTGTTTGGCTGCTAATTATGGAAAAAGAAACAACAAAGGGGCCGGAGTCAAATTATTTAAAACTAAAGCAAAAAAGTTAATTAGAAACATCCATCCATCCATCCATTTTCCAACCCGCTGAATCCGAACACAGGGTCACGGGGGTCTGCTGGAGCCAATCCCAGCCAACACAGGGCACAAGGCAGGGAACCAATCCTGGGCAGAGTGCCAACCCACCGCAGTAATTAGAAACAAAAACTGGTTACTAATTAAAAGGATGGTTTGAAAGAAAACCGGGAGACCTCGAGAACTGGAATTCGACGCCCCTGCTCTAGATTTACGAAAAGTATGTGTGCAAGTATAATCCGTGCACTGTATGTGTAACAGCAGCTTCTGCAAGTATATGTGTCGCATAGTGTCAAGTATATCCCGGTCTTTAGACGAGTAGTATGGCTAGTTATCCAGTACAATAATAGATGTTAGTTTGGAAAACCACCAGGGGGAGCGCTCCCATTATAACAGTAATGGCCTATGTGGTGTGGTGTGCTGGGCCGGGACCTTACCTCACTTCAGAAGAATCAACACCAAATCAGCAAATTCAATACAAAGGCAGATTATGTTACGGAAGGCCCCCTGGATCTGATGGAGTTGGCGGTGGACTGAGGACTGAAGACAAAAAACTAATGGCCATTAGGGTGACAATGAGTTAAATTCCAATGGATGTTTTTCAAATGTTGACAAGTAATAAGCAAAAGGAATCAATGAAAACCACAGACAACAAAAACAGCAAAAAAAAAAAAAAAAAAACCGTACGAGGAAAGTTCGAAGAAAGAGATTTTTTTACAATGTTTCTGTTTGAGGATCGTTGTGCAAATGTGCAGAATTGAGCTGCGACCACAGATCTAACTGCTCTGTGGATGATTCGTTCAAGCATTTCAAGGTCACTTCGTTGTAATGAAAGCATCTGCTGAATGAACTTCGTAGTAACATGATTTCTATAGACTCGTGTCATATGGGGAAACTGTCAGGACCATAAAAATACTTTGTTGTAATACTCTCACCTCTCTCTGCACTGCTGCAAAGCCCCGCCCACCAAGCGTTCCGAAAAGTCTGAGTGAGTCGCCGTTGCCGGCAGTTCTCTCGCGGCCCAGCTGTCAGACGGCTGCGGACCAGTAGTGGGCCGCGGACCGGGGGTTGCGGACCCCTGGTCTACAGGAAAGGGAGAAAAAGAGTCTGTGCACTCTGCCACATCCCGGTATGACTCGGAACTGCCCTTACTCAAGCCCTTTAGCTGCCTCCCATGAGCACGTGTGTGACAGTACAAAAGAGATGGTATTGGTTCTAGTCAGTTCTGCATCAAGAAAGAAATCCCTGAGGATAAAAAACGAAGAAAAATCTCAGATTGCAAACGTATGCGAACTGCTTAATAACTTTAATAATAATAGAAATGTTATGTAAATTGTGTATAAAACTGCCCCCCCCCCAACCAACCCCCCCGACCGGTCCGTGGTAAAATTTGCATCTAATAAAGTGGTCCTTGCTGTCAAAAAGGTTGGGGACCACTGCTGTAGACCATTCACGGGAGATTCCACCTGGCCCTCTTGACATCACTTCCAGGACCTCTCCATCCTGCCAGCTACGCCACTGTCACAAAAGCCACAAAGAGCCATAGCAAGGTTTGGGGCAGGCACCCGTATATTTGGTTTCCTGGCTGCAAATCATTGTTTCAATGATAGCACTGCTGTGCACAAAACAGAGTCCAAAACAGAACTGAGGGAATAGGGAAAAGGTGGAGGCTTTTAAAGGGGAAGACAGGAAGTGAGATCAAAGGGGTCAGGCTCATGAAGGTCTTCAGTCATACAGTGCATCCGGAAAGTATTCCCAGCGCATCACTTTCTCCACATTTTGTTATGTTACAGCCTTATTCCAAAATGGATTAAATTCATTTTTTTCCTCAGAATTCTGCACACAACACCCCATAATGACAACGTGAAAAAAGTTTACTTGAGGTTTTTGCAAATTTATTAAAAATAAAAACTGATAAATCCCAGTGCCATAAGTATTCACAGCCTTTGCTCAATACTTTGTCGATGCACCTTTGGCAGCAATTCCAGCCTCAAGTCTTGTTGAATATGATGCCACAAGCTTGGCACACCTATCCTTGGCCAGTTCGGCCCATTCCTCTTTGCAGCACCTCTCAAGCTCCATCAGATTGGATGGGAAGTGTCGGTGCACAGCCATTTTAAGATCTCACCAGAGATGTTCAATCAGATTCAAGTCTGGGCTCTGGCTGGGCCACTCAAGGACATTCACAGAGTTGTCCAGAAGCCACTCCTTTGATATCTTGGCTGTGTGCTTAGGGTCGTTGTCCTGCTGAAAGATGAACCGTTGCCCCAGTCTGAGGTCAAGAGCGCTCTGGAGCAGGTTTTCATCCAGGATGTCTCTGTACATTGCTGCAGTCATCTTTCCCTTCATCCTGACTAGTCACCCAGTCCCTGCCACTGAAAAACATCCCCACAGCATGATGCTGCCACCACCATGCTTCACTGTAGGGATGGTGCCAGGTTTCCTCCAAACGTGACGCCTGGCATTCACACCAAAGAGTTCAATCTTTGTCTCATCAGACCAGAGAATTTTCTTTCTCATGGTCTGAGAGTCCTTCAGGTGCCTTTTGACAAACTCCAGGCGGGCTGCCATGTGGCTTTTACTAAGGAGTGGCTTCCGTCTGGCCACTCTACCATACAGGCCTGATTGGTGGATTGCTGCAGAGATGGTTGTCCTTCTGGAAGGTTCTCCTCTCTCCACAGAGGACCACTGGAGCTCTGACAGAGTGACCATTGGGTTCTTGGTCACCTCCCTGACTAAGGCCCTTCTCCCCCGATCGCTCAGTTTAGATGGCCGACCAGCTCTAGGAAGAGTCCTGGTGGTTTCAAACTTCTTCCACTTATGGATGATGGAGGCCACTGTGCTCATTGGGACCTTCAAAGCAGCAGAAATTTTTCTGTAACCTTCCCCAAATTTGTGCCTCGAGACAATCCTGTCTCGGAGGTCTACAGACAATTCCTTTGACTTCATGCTTGGTTTGTGCTCTGACATGAACTGTCAACTGTGGGACCTTATATGGACAGGTGTGTGCCTTTCCAAATCATGTCCAGTCAACTGAATTTACCACAGGTGGACTCCAGTGAAGCTGCAGAAACATCTCAAGGATGATCAGGGGAAACAGGATGCACCTGAGCTCAATTTTGAGCTTCATGGCAAAGGCTGTGAATACTTATGTACATGGGATTTCTCAGTTTTTTTATTTTTAATAAATCTGCAAAAATCTCAAGTAAACTTTTTTCACGTTGTCATTATGGGGTGTTGTGTGTAGAATTCTGGGGAAAAAAATGAATTGAATCCATTTTGGAATAAGGCTGTAACATAACAAAATGTGGAAAAAGTGATGCGCTGGGAATACTTTCCGGATGCACTGTAGGTTTGAGCCCGGGCGTGACATCACAGGGGCCGCGGCCGGCAAGGTCTCCTTCCATAGGATCGGTCCCGGAAGTGACGTCAAGAGGGCCAGGTGGAACCTCCCGTGAATGGTCTACAGGAAAGGGAGAAAAACAGTCAGTGCACTATGCCACAGCCCGATATGACTCGGAACTGCCCTTACTCAAGCCCTTTAGCTGCCTCCCATGCGCACGTGTGTGACAGCACCCATACTGTAAAATAATTACAACAGAGTATTATGGTACAAAAAGAGATATCATGTAATTAACTTACTTTAAAATATAACATTCATTCCAAGAATATAATGCATAATCTCTCCAGGCCAGACAGAAACAAAGGGACATGCCAGCCAAGTGGGAGAACGCGGACAATCAGATGTCCAATCCAGCAGTTAGGAATGTCGACGGTACGGTGAGACGCTTCTGATGTCCTGCTGGATCCTCGTCATTCTAAACACTCACATCATTACATATACATAGACTTCATGTCAGATATGGGTGACTACTATCTGAACTGGCTGGTTATTAATACCCTCATTTGCTCTCATCATTTACCACAGACTTTAACCATATTGGTCAAGCAGATATCAGAACTTTTTTAGATAACCTGCTTGTGTGTCGTCTCCCTAACCCGACACACAGCTGTCATTTGTCTATCTCTCCGGTAGTCTCTCTCTCTTTCTCAGGTGAATTGCAAATCTTCTGAAATAAATTTCACAAATGGGATCGCCACTAATAACCTTCTTGCTACAAACCGTTTTAGAAGTTTCATCTTTTTTTTTTTTTTTCCTTTTCAATTCAACAGAAAGAGACCTGGAGAAGGACATTCTCTTAGAGCAGCTAAGATTCCTGAAAGAAAAGAATGAAGAGCTGCATTTCAGAGCAAATAATCTCAGCTCCCACATACAGGTACGTCCAAAAAAAAAAAAGAGCTAGGAAACGTGGCAGGTTGGGAGGACAGCTGTGGCCCGTCATACGCCACCTTTAACTTTTGCCCCAGGGGTTCTTAAACATATTCCATTTTACTAGCATCTGACTCTGTGACGTCGGCAAGTAGAATTTCTCAATTGTGTATTAAATACCCGCCTGCACCTCTTTGAGGACGGATACCCGCCGCCCACCTTAACCTGTTCAGAATGTCCCTTTGTGTTCTTCCATCAGGCTTAAAGATCAGTCCAGCAGCCTGATATGACAGTCATAAATCTTAATACATTTAGCCCAAAATATAAACAGAGCACATTATTTATCTACTCGGCTATATAATTTTTATATTAATATAATGCTGTCATTGTACAGGTTGCTATTTATGGAGTTGAGTATTTTATTATTTATTTTCTTCTAATGCACAGTCATGGAATTCAGCAACTAAGTATTTCCCTACATATTGTACTCTGTATTGCTGTGTGTGAGAAATAATTTGTTTTTTGGCAAGATATTATTCCCAGACAGACTTTAAAAGCAATAATATCACCCATATACAGTTACATTAAAGTAAGTACACCCCATGAAAAACATATACTGTATACATATTATATATATCATTGAAAAGTTAATTTATTTCAGTAATTCAATTTCAACAGTGAAACTCATAGATTCATTAAACACAGAGTGATATATTTCAGTTTTGCTGATTATGACTTATAGCTAATGAAAACCCAAAATTCAGTATCTCAGAAAATTAGAATATTGTGAAAAAGTTCAATAATGTATACTCCTAGGGCCTCATGCATAACGGCGTGCGTAGAATTCGCACTATAACATGATGTAAGCACAAAAGAAGAAATGTGGTTACGTACAAAAAAATCCAGATGCATAAATCTGTGCGTATGCCAACTTCCACGTTCTTCCACTCCATAAATCCCAGTCAGCGTGAAAAGTAACGCACATGCACGCGCCTGCCAACTCCTCCCAGAATTACGCCTCTTTGAATATGCAAATCAATATAAATAGCCCTTAAGATCAGCCTTCTGTGAAAAGACAATGGCAAAAGCACGAGGGAAAATAGAAGAATTTTCAGATTCTGAAAAACATACTATTTGTTGGTTTAAACAGTGGTATAATCAACAAAAGGAAGTTGATCAAGTGACAGAGTGTGTCAGAGAAACTCGAAAGCTCAAGTTCACAAAGTCGCACAGTGCCCAAAATAAAATAGAAGTTGTCACGTATCAAAGTCGCCGTGAAAAGGGGAGTCGTAGCCCACCGTCTGAGTATCATATGAAAGCTTATTAGGGTACAGAGGAAAAAAAATAGGCACACAGTGGGGAAAAAAGCAAGAAATGTCAACTTTAATCTCGAAATTGTGAAGCATTTGGGGGAGATTAAAAAGGAGTGGACTGCGGCTGGAGTCAGTACTTCAAGAGCCACCACACACAGACACAGACGTATCTGGCACGTGGGCCACAACTGTCGCAGCATTCCGTGTGTCAGGCCACTCCTGAACCAGAGACAACATCAGAAAGGTCTCACCTGGGCTAAGGAGAAAACGGACTGGACTGTTAACAGCTCAGTGGTCCAAAGTTCTCTTTTCAGATGAAAGTCAATTTTGCATTTCATTTGGAAATCTGGATACCAGAGTCTGGAGTAATTATGGAGAGGCACAGAACCCAAGTTGCTTGAGGGTCCAGTGTGAAGTTTCCACAGTCAGTGATGATTTAGGGAGTCAGGTCATCTGCTGGTGTTGGTCCACTGTGTTTCATCAAGTCCAGAGTCAGCCCAGCCGTCTACCAGGATATTTTAAAGATTCCCTCTGCTGACAAGCTGCATGGAGATGCTCATTTCATTTTCCAGCAGGACTTGGCACCTGCCCACACTGGCAAAAGTACCAATACCTGGTTTAATGACCATGGTGTGTCTCACGGTGCTTGATTGGCCAGCAAACTTGTCTGACCTAAACCCCATAAGGAATCTATGAGGAAGAGCAAGATGAGAGACACCAGAGCCAACAATGCAGACGAGCTGAAGGCTGCAATGAAAACATCCTGGGCTCCCATAACACCTCAGCAGTGCCACAGGCTGATCACCTCCACGCCACACCGCATTGATGCAGTCATTCATGCAAAAGTAACCCCGACCAAGTATTGAGTGCCTACATGGACAGACTTTTCAGTAGGCCAAACATTTCTGTATCCAATCATCCATTATCCAACCTGCTATATCCTAACTACAGGGTCACGGGGGTCTGCTGGAGCCAATCCCAGCCAACACAGGGCGCAAGGCAGGAAACAAACCCTGGGCAGGGTGCCAGCCCACTGCAGGGCGCGCACACACACACACCCTAGGGACAATTTAGAATCGCCAATGCATCTAACCTGCATGTCTTTGGACTGTGGGAGGGAACCCGCGCAGACACTGGGACAACATGCAAACTCCACCCGGGAAGTGAACCCAGATGAGTCTCCTTACTGCGAGGCAGCAGCGCTAACCACTGCGCCACCGTGCCGCCCATTTCTGTATTAAAAATCTTTTTTTTTTATTGGTCTTATGTAATACTAGACAAAGAGCCCGTTTCGACAACGTAAGATGAAACAGGCACGAGTTTGTGTCAGCAGTGTATGAAGAACAAATGATAAGTAACGAAGAAGTTGTTTTGTAATGATTGTAGTCCGCTTTACTCATTACTGTACAGGCTTGTACTGTTAGTTGATGAATTTTCCAGGCCTATAGTATAATATTGAATGATGAATGTTCCAGTACAATATGGAATAGTAATAAGTATAAGCACCACAAACCTGATATAGGTGTATTGAATGAATGCGTAATTGAATCAGAATGCGTAATTAGGCCTCGAGCTGTAGTCGAAAATCGCCTTTCAGGCCTCTAGAGCTTTAATCGAAGTCACCTTTCTCTTTGAATTTTTGCGGCCGTAAATCCGCCGCCTGCCGCGATGTTGAGGTTGGATGTCGGTCTTGTAAGGTTTTTCGAGCAGCTGTGCAGAAGGTGACTGTGCATTCGGCTTCGGACGGATGTGAGTGAGTGAGGAAGTTGATCAAGTGAGTGAGTGAGGAGGCAGGCAAATTATGTATTAAGATTCTAATTTTCTGAGATACTGAATTTTGAGTTCTCATTACCTGTAGGCCATAAGCAGCAAAATGAAAAGAAATAAATGCTTGAAATATATTACTCTGCGTGTAATGAATCTATATAATAATACGAGTTTCACTTTTTGAATTGAATTACTGAAATAAATTAACTTTTGGATGATATTCTAATTTATTGAGATGCACCTATATATCCTATCTCTATCTATATATCTAACATAGGTGGACATACCAAAATGTGATCTTCATTGAAATGGCGCCTATAGGTAAGGGTGGTATAATAGGAGGACAACAAAGAAAATCTGACTTTGCAATAATTTATACGCCAAAAAATGAACAGATATGCCATTTCTGTCTTTAGCCGCCCCCCCGGCTCTCAAAGCTGACATTGCCCCCTCAAGTCGGCACTTCCAAGGACTGTGAAGGCCTTTGATATCAACTAGAGGTCACCTCTTCCCACTCCTCCGTTCAGAATTCTTTGACAGGTGGGATGGCTGAGGGGCGTCTTGCATGTACAGTTCGTTTGAAATCCCCCCTACCACAGCATCTCTGATCCGGATTTTGACTTGGCCATTCCAGAATTCTTTATTTCTTCCTTTTCAGCCATTTCTTGTTGGATTTACTACAATGTTTAGGGCCACTGTCATGTTGCAAGGTTCACTTTCCATTGAGCTTCTTATCTTCTGTCTGATGGTCTCACATTATTCTCCAGCACCCTCTGGGCCATTGAAAACATCCTAGTGGATTCAATGGATAGGTGAGCTGCCCAGACACAGATGCAAAGCAGCAGCCCCAAAGCATGCAGTTTCCACTGCACTGTTTAACAGATTGAGTCAGGTTCTTCTGGTCAAATGCTGTCTTTGGTTTTTAACAAAAATGTCTTCTTGTACTGTGGCCAAAAATACTGTTTTTACCTCAACTGCTCCAGAAGTCCTGGTCTTTGTCCAGTAAGTGTTAATCACCAAACTTCAGCCTTGCCCTGATGTTCTTTCTGGTCTCCTCCTGGCACACCTCTTGTTTATATCTCATTGGCACAACTCCTTCCTAATGGTAGACTCATGCACTTGATATCAACAGCAGCACAAGCTACCTGGAAGGTCCCATGATGAACCTCTGGGCTTCTTTGAGACTCCATTCAGCATCCTACGTTCTGCTCTTGCTTTGGTGGCCTGGCCTGGCCAAGTTGGTAACTGTTTGAAATCTTTTTGACTTGCAGATGATCTTCTGCACAGTGGAACGGTTGCTTTCTATTTGTTTGTAGGTCTTCTGAAATCTTTTCCCTGACTCACTGGCATCCAGAACCTTCTTTGTGAAGGCCTCAGAGTGCTCTTTGGGTCTTGGCATGGTGACAACACACACTTCAACAGCACAGGGCAAAGCACACTAAATGTCGGAGGTTTAAATAAGGCAGGGTCAGACGAGGTCCTCTCTTGTGATATTCTAGTCTCATTTACACCAAATTCTATTTTGAGGCTGCGATAAATGGAGGGGTGCACTTACTTATTTCACATGCAAAATTTGCATTTATGTTTATTTAAATTGTTGTTTGTTTATTCGCCTTATACAATTTCCTATATTAGGAATTTGTTAGTTTTCTCACATACCCCTTGGCATCAGCCATTGTACAGCGCCCCCTGGAGCAAAAACAGGTTAAGGGCCCAACACAGTAGGATCCCTTTTGGCAGGAACCTTCCGGAATACCAGCACAGACCCTTAGCCTGCGAATCACCACTCCTCCTGTACAATGGACTACAACATTATTATGTTTGTTATACTGTATCACCTTTAGCTAAAGATGCTGTGTAAGTAAAGATGAAATCTTGATATGACCACGTATGTTAAAAAAAAAAAAAACATTTCATGGGGTGTACTTACTTTTTCACACAAGTCTTCTATTTTAAAGTCACTCAACAGCTACAGCCAAAAGCAGATTAAGGGGGTGGCGTTTACATCTGTCCTGCTGCCAGCTGTTGAGGTGACTTTGCACAGCTGCATTGGCCACATTGTCCTTGGTCAGACACGGGTGGACACCGGTTAGGGTTTTTGCTTGTTGTCTAAATTCATTTTTGTTTTAAACAGGGTCTAGAAGAAAACAGACAAAAGCTGAATTACGAACGAGAACATCACCTGGCCTCCCTGGACTTGTTAAAAAAGAATATTATTTTCTCTCTGTGAACAACGGTCTCATGAAAATAAAACTGAATGGACTGACGTGCACATTTTAGCCATTGAACAGAAGGATGACGGACAGCCACGTGCAGTTACAGTGACCAACCAATCCAGAATCTGCATCTGACCGACAGCTTTGACTTATGATAACCATGAAGGAATGCGTGTGACATGCAGCTGCTCATGTATCTCTCAAAGGCAGTCCACGTTAGTTACAGGGATGGCCGAGGCCGGCTTTCAGAACCGAATCCTTAAAGTTGTAGGGCTGCACGGACCTCGGGAGGCATTCTGGTGTTCAAAGTGAGCAGCAGGTGACACAGAAAGAAGGGAGGAATGAGTGGGGACGACCGTGACGGTTTGTCCTGCTGACCTGACTGCAGGAACTGGAAGAACAATTAGGCAGTGCAGCCCCCTAGTGGTCACAGTGTTGGAAACTAAATCGCTTTTAATGTTTTTTATCCTTATTAAGTGAAATTTCACTTATAAGCTTATATATAATGAGTGTGAGTGTGTGTGCTTTATGACAGACTGGTGTCGCACTCGGAAAGAAATCACGATGGACACCATTTTATTTTTTTACTCTGTTTTGGGAAAGTGTTGTAGTGTTTTTTGCTCCTCTGTATTTTATATTTTTCTGTTTTTTTGCAATTTCTGTTTTGTGTTTTGCATAGCCAATGATTTAACTTTGGACTCCTTTTGAAAAGTGCTAAATAAAGCAAGTATTTCTAATAGAATAAGTTGGGTAAATTGGAAGGTGACAACATATATGAAAGGGCAGAGCACACTGAGCTCCTTTAACGTGGGTTGTGACATCCTTTGCATGTTCCTCTGTAACTCTGTAATGGCCCGTGTGGTGGGCTGGGCCGGGACAATGCATCCCTTCGAGAGAGGCCCACCGGATCAACAAGTTCATTACAAAAGGCAGATTCAGTTATGGAAGGCCCCCTGGACCCGCTGGAGTTAGGGGTGGAGTGAGGACTGAAGGCAAAACTAATGGCCATTATGAACAATGCTGCACATCCTCTCTAATCAGTGCGTTTACATGCCTTTCAATAACCCGATTATTTGCACAAACCTGATTTCTGGTAAGAGAAATTTGGGTTATTGGCCATTGAGAAATGGGGTCTCATTCTAAGTGATGTCCAGTCATTTCAGTTTGCCACTGGTGAACTCCAATCAAGTTCTACGGACATCTCAAGGAGAGATGCACCTTAGGACAATTTGGAGTGCAATGATCGAGGGCTTCTGAATACTTTTAGAAATAAGAGATTTCAGGTTTTGATTTTTAATAAATCAGCAAAACTTTGTGAAACATTTTGTCACCTGGTCATTATGGGTTATTAGATGCAGAATGATGGGCAAAAATGGCACATGTACAGGGGAGGAAATAAGTTATTTGATCCCAGGCTGAATTTGTAAGTTTGCTCACTTGCAAAGAAATGAACAGTTTAAATTTTTTGGTAGCTTAATTTTAATGGAGAGGCAGAATATCAACCAAAAATCCAGAAAAAAAAAAAACATTACAGAAAAGTTATAAATTGATTTGCATGTCATTGAATGAAGTAAGGATTTGATCCCCTACAACCCAGCCAGAATTCTGACTCCTACAGACTGGCACACAGATTACAATCAATCAATGATACTCCTGATCTCTACTTGTGATGTGTATAAAGCACACCTGTCCACAGAATCAATTTCTTCCATTCCAACCTCTCCACCACCATGGGCAAGAAGACCAAAAAGCTGTCAAAGGATGTCAGGGACAAGGCTGGAATGGGCTACAAGACCATCAGCAAAAAGCTTGGTGAGAAGATGACAACTGTTGGTGTGGGCCCCCTGCCCAAGAAGGCACATGTACAGGCCCGGATGTTTACTGGCCAACTTAAGACGGGCCTGTACAATACGTGTGGCTTCTTGAGCAGGGGGACCTTGCAGGTGCTGCAAGATTTCAATCCATTACGGCGTAGTGTGTTACCAATGGTGTTCTTGGTGACTGTGGTGGTCCCAGCTGCCCTCAAATCATTAACAAGCTCCTCCCGTGTAGTTTTGGGCTGATCCCAAACCTTTCTCGTGATCCTCATCGCCCCATGAGGCAAGAACTTGCATGGAGCTCCAGACTGTGGGTGATTGATGGTCATTTTATATTTTTTCCATTTCTGAATAATGGTGCCAACAGCTGTCACCTTCTCACCAAGCTTCTTACCGACGGTCTTGTAGCCCATTCCAGCCTTGTGCAGGTCTTGTCCCTGACGTCCTTTGACAGCTCTTTTGTCTTCTTGTCCATGGTGGTGGAGAGGTTGGAATGGAAAAAAAACATTCTGTGGACAGGTGTGCTTCATACAGATAACAAGTTGAGATCAGAAGTATCTGTGATTGATTGTAATCTGAGTGCCAATCTGTGGGAGCCAGAATTCTGGCTGGGTTGTAGGGGGATCAAATCCTTGTTTCTCTCAATGATATGCTAATCAGTTTAAAACGTTTATGCAATGAGTTTTTTTCTGGATTTTTGGTTGATATTCTGTATCTCTTCATTACAATGAAACTACCACAAAAATGAGAGAGACTGTTAATTTCTTTTGGAAAAAGTAGGGTGAAATGACACCTTTTATTGGCTAACTAAGTAGATTACAAATGCAAGCTTTCGAGGCAGTTGCCTGATGAAGGGGCCTTAGTTACCTCGAAAGCTTGCATTTGTAATCTATTTAGTTAGCCAATAAAAGGTGTCATTTCACCCTACTTTTTTCTGTATCAATCTATGGCTAACACAGTACAACACTCTACTGCTATGTTCATTTCTTTGTAAGTGAGCAAACTTACAAATTCAGCCTGGGATCAAACACTTATTTCCTCCACTGTATCAATTATAACTTAACCAACCAAGTGTACAGTAAGTGAAGGGGTCCGAGTACTGGCTTTCAATTTTGTGAATTTCCCTTTGGGATTAGTAAAGTATCTATCTATCTATCTATCTATCTATCTATCTATCTATCTATCTATCTATCTATCTATTTTGTGGACCCTCCTCATCAAATGTAACTTGCACTCTTTACTTACAAGGTTTTCCCCTGGTTGAGCTCTATCTTACCTTGTTCAAATTCTTCATGGTTACACTCCTCCCTTAGACCAAACTTTTTGTTTTTTTTTCCTGGGGTGACAGGTCATTCAGTGATGTGAACCCACCCACATTAGGAACTCCTCACCTCAATATTTACTTTCTTCATTCAAAGCTAATTTGAAAATTATACTTTTTACACAACACTTTTCTTCAGCCCGAAATTTGTAACTCTGACAGAACTGGACTGTTATGAATTGTGATTGGCTTATTTTTCTTAATATTCTGTAAAGCGTCATTGGGTTTAAGAAAGATGCTATATAAGTGAAAAGTTATTATTATTACTACTACTACTATTATCCATCCATCCACTATCCAACCCGCTATATCCTAACACAGGGTCACAGGTGTCTGCTGGAGCCAATCCCAGCCAACAGAGGGCGCAAGGCAGGAAACAAACCCCGGGTAGGGTGCCAGCCCACCGCAGGGCACACACACACACACACTAGGGTCAATTTAGGATCGCCAATGCACCTAAACTGCATGTCTTTGGACTGTGAGAGGAAACCGGAGCACCCGGAGGAAACTCACGTTGAAAAGAAGTGGTTTAAGAAATAATAGGAAAGGCCTATTTTCCATCCATCCATTATCCAACCTGCTATATCCTAACTACAGGGTCACGGGGGATCTGCTGGAGCCAATCCTAGCCAACACAGGGTGCAAGGCAGGAAACAAACTCTGGGCAGGGCACCAGCCGAGGCCTATTTTATTGTATTTATTTTAATTTTATTAAACTAGTCATGTCAGTCAATCAGTCATTTTCCAACTCGCTTTATCCCAACACAAGGTCACGGGGGGTCTGCTGGAGCCAATCCCAGCCAACACAGGGTGAAAGGCAGGAAACAAACCCCGGGCAGGGCGCCAGCCCACCGCAGGGCACACACACACACCAAGCACACACTAGGGACAATTTAGAATCACCAGTGCACCTAACCTGCATGTCTTTGGACTGTGGGAGGAAACCGGAGTACCCGGAGGAAACCCACGTAGACACGGGGAGGACATGCAAACTCCATGCAGGGAGGACCCAGGAAGTGAACCCAGGTCTCCTAACTGCAAGGTAGTAGCGCTACCCACTGCACCACCGTGCCACCCACTACTATTATTATTATTATTATTAATAAAACTTGATACTCTGGTTAATCAAAGTGATAAAAAACAAGCCGTCCAACTCCTGGCTGTACACCATATCTAATCATACAGTGGTCTGAACGTTTCTGCTAACCTTCATTATGCCATCCAGGCGCATGGCAGACGTGTCTTTCTTGGCTGACTGCTCATTCATGCAGGCCAAAGTCTTTTTCAGGTTATGCTCCTCTCATCTTTATGTCTCTTCTGGATGATGAAGATGACGCGCACTCCTAAACGTTGTCAAGGCCTGGTGGCTTTCAAGCTGGTCACCTCTAAAGAAAGGTTAGAAGTTTGGGGGAATACATCAGTGAGGACACGACTGAGTTTAACAGCCAGCAAAAAACCTCATTAAGAGTTAGGAATCCAACCCAGGAGAGTATCTTGTTATTGAAATGGGACAATGAAGAGAACACAACAATTGGCATCAGCACGTGTTTTTGACAATAAGCACAGTATTTATTACGGGGAAAAGACAGAATAACAGTTACTGGTGCCAGGTAATGGAGCGACTCACCGTACCACGTAACAGAAATGACTGGCTTTAAAAAAACAAAGCACAATAAATATACCCATCAGTTATTTTCCTTAAGTCTTTTGCACAACACTGTTAAAAAAAAAGACATGTATCCATCCATCCATCCATTATCCAACCCGCTGAATCTGAACACAGGGTCACGGGGGTCTGCTGGAGCCAATCCCAGTCAACACAGGGCACAAGGCAGGAAACAATCCCGGGCAGGGTGAAAAGACATGTATTCTTTTTAAAATAAGTGCTTATCAATAATGAGGTCAGAGAGTCTTTCTCATGTAATGTTAACAGTCTTCACAAGCAGGTCAGACTAAAGAAAAATCAGGAATGATAAATAAAATGATCTGCCATCCTTTCTTCTGTGTTCTCTTCTTTAAGGATAAATGAGCACAGCTACCGTTTAATGTACTAAGAGCTACTCTACATAATAAGAGCCTAAACACAAGGAATGTAACAAAACAAATAGGCTTCACAAAAATATCCCTCTTCGAATAGTTAAAAGTATAAATAAATATGCGTTAGTGAATCATTTAGACTGAGTACCAGTGGCTCTGATTTAATACTCAAGTTTGCACTGTTATAGTTTAACATCCAACAATATTTTGTCTTCAAATACGGCAATGACGAGCATGATGCCGAACCCCAGCAGAATTCCGGCATTCTGCAACAGGAAGTAACCGCAGTGGCTGAAGCCGTGATCGCCAGCGTCATTGTGGAGCATCTCTGGGACCTGCAAGAATAGAGGGGGGGGGATAACAATTATAAACTTATTTTCATGATATCTTTCATTCAAACAGTATAGCTCAAAGGCAGGAGACAAGCCCAGCACTCACAAACATACCGACACTCAGTCAGATGAGGTAGGCACTTTTAGTCCCCAGTCAACATAACCAATACATCTCCAGAATGGTCTGAGCAAACTCTCGTGGGCAAAGGAGGAGAGTGCAGAGACGACACAGACAACGGACAGGCAGAGATTAATTTGATATTCTAATGTTGGAATTTTTCCCAAGGGAAATTCACAGGAGGGGCCTCCACACACTGGCTGGGGAGCAGGACAGTATACTCACTGGGGCACACATAACCTCAGCCAGGTCCCAAATCACACCAGCTGACTTCTGGGGTAGGGTTAAGTGCTCACAATTGGAACCTGGCCACACAAAAATCACAGTTTCAAAATATATTAACAAATGCCCTGAAAGGGAGAGGGTAGCCGTAAAAATCCTGGCATTAAAATAAAGGGTACACAAAGAATATTTATAAAAATAAAAGATTTATTTTACAAAATGGCACCCAAAAGGAATACAGGATGTGCCCAAAGGGCAATCCCAGAAGCAAACAAGAGCCCCAATACAGTAATCCGAAGACAGCAGTCTAAAACAGAGCAAAAAGGTCAAAATCAAGAACACCAAGAACATGACAATGAACCACATTAGACTGATGGGTCTCTCCAGCCTCTATAGCAGGGGTTCTCAAGGTTGGTCCTGGGGACCCACTGTGGCTGCAGGTTTTTGTTCCAACCAGATTCGTAATCAGTGACAACAACTAATAACCCTGATCTCAATTAATTAGCTGGTATTTTTTTTTTCTTTTCTCGTATTCTACATTTAGAAAGCACAGCAGCATGATTTTTACATTTATTAAGACATTTAGAAATATTTCTGCTTTTGTTATTGATTTAAATGCTTAACTCTCTTTTGTTGCTTTCATTATATTTTACCCTTTCTTAGTATAGTATCCCCCCCCCTTCATTGTATCTTAATAATGACAATTAAAAAACGAACAGAGCAGACACCCAGGCGATCAACACTGAATTGTGAAACGCTGCAACTACTTTAGCATCAGACCCCTTAATTAGTAAATAATGGATTAATTAAACAATTAGAACACCTGGAAAATCAGAATGAACATCAAGATGAAAATATTGTTACAAAGAAAAAAAAATGTTATTCCCATATAACTGCTTAGTACATTTTAATATACAGTAATCCCTCCTCCATCGCGGGGGTTGCGTTCCAGAGCCACCCGCGAAATAAGAAAATCCGCGAAGTAGAAACCATATGTTTATATGGTTATTTTTATATTGTCATGCTTGGGTCACAGATTTGCGCAGAAACACAGGAGGTTGTAGAGAGACAGGAACGTTATTCAAACACTGCAAACAAACATTTGTCTCTTTTTCAAAAGTTTAAACTGTGCTCCATGACAAGACAGAGATGACAGTTCTGTCTCACAATTAAAAGAATGCAAACATATCGTCCTCTTCAAAGGAGTGCGCGTCAGGAGCAGAGACAGAGTCAGAAAGAGAGAGGAAAGCAAACAAATCAATAGGGCTGTTTGGCTTTTAAGTATGCGAAGCACCGCCGGTACAAAGCTGTTGAAGGCGGCAGCTCACACCCCCTCCGTCAGGAGCAGGGAGAGAGAGAGAGAGAGAGAGAGAGAGAGAAAAACAAACAAGCAAAAATCAATACGTGCCCTTCGAGCTTTAAAGTATGCGAAGCACCGTGCAGCATGTCGCTTCAGGAAGCAGCTGCACAGAAGGTAGCAACGTGAAGATAATCTTTCAGCATTTTTAGACGAGCGTCCGTATTGTCTAGGTGTGCGAACAGCCCCCCTGCTCAATCCCCCTACGTCAGGATCAGAGAAAGTCAGCGCAAGAGAGAGAGAGAGAAAAGTTGGGTAGCTTCTCAGCCATCTGCCAATAGCATCCCTTGTATGAAATCAACTGGGCAAACCAACTGAGGAAGCATGTACCAGAAATTAAAAGACCCATTGTCCGCAGAAATCCGCAAACCAGCAAAAAATCTGCGATATATATTTAAACTAGCAAAATACCCGCGCTTCGCAGCGGAGAAGTAGTGTGTTAAAGAGGTTATGAAAAAAAAAGGAAACATTGTAAAAATAACGTAACATGATTGTCAATGTAATTGTGTTGTCATTGTTATGAGTGTTGCTGTGTTTTATATATATAAAATACACACACACACATATAAACATATATATATATATATATATATATATAAATATATATATATATAAATATATATATATATATATATATATATATATATATATATATATATATATATATATATATATATATATATATATACATATACACATCCACATATGAACATATATATATATATATACACATATATACACACACACACACGCTTTATGGGTGATGATTGTTTTACTCTTTTTATGTTTATTTTATTTTATTGTAGAATCAACTCCTATCTGCGCACAGCAGGGCAGCCGTGGGCGGATGCGTATGGTGTATTCACTCGATGTTATCGTGCATTGCACTGTCACTGGTATTTTGATAAAAGAATTTGAACAACATATAAGAAGCGTATGAATTATTAAACAGTAAAACATTAACATTTAAGAAGTAAAGTTACATTAAGTACTACTGCAGTGCCTTCGGGTATACCTCATTTTTTGTTTGCCCATTACATGCTTAAATGTATACATTTTTTGGTGCACCTACCGGAGAACACGCGACATATAACCGAGCGTGGGAGAAGCATGGATTTTAAACACGCGTTGAGTTCATCTGCTGGTCTCCCTTGTGGAATAACTGGTAATGTTTGACTAAAATCTACAGCGAGTAAAACGACATTACCTCCTATTTTTTTTTTTACGATCTCTGAGATCTTGCTTTTTTCGGTTCAAGGCTTCATAAGCTCTTTTATGTTGTATGGTGTAGTTATCCCAAACCATCATCTTTGAATGTTGCAAGACTTTCGCCTTGTATGTAGATCGGGGTAATTACATTCATTGCATTCGTAGTATGAATCACAATCTGATTGTATGGGTGGTTACCTGGCACTGTAGGGTTGCCACCCGTCCTTTAAAATACGGAATCGTGGCGCGTTTGAGAATGAAATTGCGCGTCCCGTTTTGAATCAATACTGGACGGGATTTATCCCGTATTTTTTTTATAATTTTTTTTTTAAAGCAGCGTCTCATGCAAATCATCCCACACGCATTTTATGAAGATGCCTCCTTTCCTACTTTTGATTGGTTAATACTTGATGTCATCGTTAGTTTGATTGGTGTTTTTAACTGTCCAGTGAGGAGGGCGTGTCTTTTAAGTACAGTCTGAAAGTGTTGGCACTGAGATGTGGCGTCAGCGCCATAGTTGAAGCCCCTAACGTTGCGGTCAGCAAGTCGGCTAACATCCGCCATGTGCCGTCTTTCAGTTGCGAGAAGCAGATCATAGAATGGTTGAAACTGTTGCCCCTAACGTTGCGCCACGGCGTGTGGTTCGTTTATACCTCGTGTCTTCTCATTAAACTTTTATCTCGCGAATATGTTATTGCAATCCGCAGCGGGAGCGTTTGTATAAACTTAATTTAAACTTACGTTTTACACCGTGCTTTGTTTCCCTTATGAACACGCTTGTATGCTTAACTCGCTCCGTTCTCAATTGTTTAATTAATTTTTTGCTCTTCGCTGTTTGCGGCTCTTCCTCCATTTCCCCCCACTTCGTTCTTTTATCTCGCGAATATGTTATTGCAATCCTTAACGGGAGCGTTTCAATAAACTGATTGAAAATAGTTTTGCATTTACCTTTTTAGTAAAAGGCGAGCTTTTAAGCCTGAGAAATCACCCCGTAAATGCACACGTTTAATTGGACATGTGTTAATATGTATGGTTACACAGTATTAAAAGACAGTGAACAACGTCAGTTACCTTTGTTCCCGCGTTTGATAAAAGGCGAGCTTTTAAGCCTGAGAAATCACCCCGTAAATGCACACGTTTAATTGCACATGTGTTAATATGTATGCTTACACAGTATTAAAAGACAGTCAAAAATTAACGTCATTTACCTTCGTTCCCGCGTGCGACTCGTGCTGTAAATCTCTTCCTTGTTTTTAGTTCACGTGATTACGTAGGAGGCGTGATGACGCGATACGTGACTCCGCCTCCTCCATTACAGTATATGGACAAAAAATATGTTCCAGTTATGACCATTACGCGTAGAATTTCGAAATGAAACCTGCCTAACTTTTGTAAGTAAGCTGTAAGGAATGAGCCTGCCAAATTTCAGCCTTCCACCTACACGGGAAGTTGGAGAATTAGTGATGAGTCAGTCAGTGAGTGAGTGAGTCAGTCAGTCAGTGAGGGCTTTGCCTTTTATTATTATAGATATGCTTACATATAAAATCCGCGATAGAGTGAAGCCGCAAAAGGCGAAGCGTGATATAGCGATGGATTACTGTATATAAAATTTTTTTTTTTTTTTTACAAAACTTAGCTTTCCAGTTTCTATAGTGTTCCCAAAACACAGAACTTGTTAAATAAGAGTTAACTTCATTACCCCAAGAGTCAAATTAATAACAGAAGCTGGTTGGAAAAAAAACCAGCAGTCACTGGGGGGTCCCCAGGACCGACGTTGAGAACCTCTACTCTATAGGGCTGGGGGTGACTGATTCAGGCATGAAGCCCCGCTTTCTTGAAGGACCACCCAAAAAGTACAAGGGACCTGAAAGTACACGTGACTACACAAAGAAACGAAACTACATAAGCATGAAAAATTATACACATTACATAAACAAATATATAGGAAATATCTGAAATTTAACAAAGACAATAAAAAGGAACTTAAACAGAGAATAACGTAACATAAACAAGCAGAACCTTAACCAACAAAGGGTCCAGCGTCACATGTGGCAAAATAAAAATTGAATCAACATCAAGCAAATGGTAAAGACACTTTCAATATCTGAATTAAATATCTTTATAGAACACCATAGCACTAAACTCAGTTTTTAATGCTACTTTTTAAAATGACTAATTATAGATAGAATTGCTCTGTTTTAGACATCACCTTATACTGGCCGCCTTAGGATATATTCAGCTGTTAATGTATTCTGGTGCACCTCCTCTTCATTCGTCTTACACAGGATCAGCATCTGTTACCAAACACACACACCCACAAACACACACACAGCAGGCAGCGTTCCAAGGAAACATTAGGCAATGGAAGAGGAAAGAAACTCACCATGTCAACAAGAGCCACATACATGAACAAGCCAGCGGTCAAAGCAAATATCCACATTGATATATTTTCAGCATAATGACCGATTAATATTCCAGTTATCATGCCAAGATAGCCCATCATTGCTGACAACAAGTTGTATAAGATTGCTTGCCTCACGGTCATGCCAGCTTTGAGCAGCACAGCAAAATCACCTAAAAAGGAAAAGAAAAATGTCAGGAAATTAAAAAAAAATTGAGACATTATCGTCAAAATACTGGAAAAATTACAATATCAGAAAAAAATATTGCAGCTGAACAACATAATGCTAGAGTTCTGGGTTCAAATCTCAGTCCTGTTACTGTGCATGTTCTCTCTGTACTCATTTGGGTTTTCCCCCACATTCCTAAAAACATGTGTTATGGCTCAACTGGCAACTCAAAATTGTCCCTCTCCTCTGAGATGGACTGGAAGTCCATTCAAGATAAGTCTCAGCATTCTACCTGGCACTGCCAGGATGAGCCCTGGCGCCTCATGACCTTGGATTACATAAGCAGGTTAACTGCATGGATGGCTATCTGGAACCTAATTCATGAAATGTCCACTTTATCAGAGATGCCTAACCAGCCACTCAATAATGTATTTTGTCAGAACGTTATGTGTTGTGTTCACTCTTTCTGTATAATTCATGTTACTTCATAATACTCTCCCTAGGACCTATTTGGAGCACTTTGGAGTTATTCCGAATACTGCAAACCCTATGAAGTGCTCTTATTCAATCATCCACCTTAATTAAAGGGCAAGTTTTGTGTATTACTGTGTTCATCTGGGGCTATGTCTGTTATATTCCAATTCTTATGCGATTCGTAAAAGCTAATGATTCTGATGTATCCATCATCTGTAGGTATGAAAGATGCAAAGCATTTTATTATTACAAATGTTTGTGATGTGCCATCTGTTGGAATGAAAATTGTGGCACATTTTATCATTACAAATGTTTGTGATGCTGTTGGAATGAAAATCATAATGCATTTTATCACTACATGCTTCACAAAATACATTTCGATTCATGATGACAAGCAAATGTTAACACTGAATATGTTGAGGTTTACGTTGATTACAAAGATTTAAATTTATCCTAGACAGGTGACACAGCTAATCACACTATAAAATTAATATGTACTATATATAGACTCATCTCAGATTACGGGATAGTTATCTAACTTAATGTCAGACAGATGCAAATTATTCTAAAAAGTAATAAAAATTCTGACTTATTTAAGTATGCACTACTCATTCTGTAAGCTGTGCAGCAGGGCACCTTTCATGTGTTGCACAGCCTCTCTCTGGACTCATTCTGTACCTGCTACTGATTTGTTGGTAAATTAACTTTCCCTCTGAAAACTTTGTTACTCACCTGCAAAACACTGCCTGTGGTGAGCTTCAATGACACTAGGAATAAGCTAAAAAGTATTTGTTACTTAAATATTTTTTCAGTTTTACATTTAAACTACAGTAGTTTATTAATTATAGAGCTTGATGTTTGGTGTGAGCATCGTATGAAAAATACTGACAGAAGATAAAATCATTAATATGCCTACTGACATACTACCCAGTGCTTACTGTACACATGAAGACACAGCATGTGAGATGTAATTAACGAGTGGGTTCAATTTTCCTTTATGTAAATTTCTAGTTAGTATGTAGGTCTACAGGACAGTAATGAGACCAGCGATGTTATTTGAGTTGGAGACGGTGGCACGTACCAAAAAATAGGGGACAGAGCTGGAGGTGGCAGAGTTAAAGATGCTAAGATTTGCACTGGGCATGACGAGGATGAACAGGATTAGAAATGAGGACATTAGAGGGTCTGCTCAGGTTGGACAGTTGGGAGACAAAGTCAGAGAGGCGAGATTGTGTTGGTTTGGACATGTGCAGAGGAGAGATGCTGGGTATATTGGGAGAAGGGTGCTAAGGATAGAGCTGCCAGGCAGGAGGAGAAAAGGAAGGCCTAAGAGAAGGTTTATGGATGTGGTGAGAGAGGACATGCAGGTGATGGGGTGACAGAGCAAGATGATGAGGACAGAAAGATATGGAACAAGATGATCCGCTGTGGCGACCCCTAACGGGAACAGCCGAAAGAAGAAAAAGAAGAAGATGTAGGGATTTGAGCAATAAAACTATATTACGTACCTCAAGGTGTGTCTGTACATTGATATCAATGGCATGATGTACAATGAGCAGGATGGCAGGGTGGCACTGCCTGAGATTAATAAGTACTGGACTTAAGATGTTTAATTACTTTGCTACTATTAATCCCGCTACTGACACCACTGTGCGACTCTGAGTAAGCCACCTGACCTGCCTGTGCTCCAAATGGAAAGCCAAAAAGAAATGCAATCAATTGTATCATCAGTGTTGTAAGTTGCCTTAGATAAAGGCGTTTACCAAATAAGTAAATGTAAAAATGCAGAATTAACTTAAATTTGCCACACAAAGAGTTGAAAAGATTTGAACAGGACTATAACATTTGCACACTAATGACTGGATGCTTTAATAAGAAACAATTATCAAATTAACTATACAGTATGTGTTAACAAGTGATTTGGTGTCATAAAAATAAAGGCAAAGAACAAGCTTGTCTCTAAATGTTAAAAATAACACGCGACAAGGCTTACCTAACTCATGAGGCAGTTCATGACAAAAAACGGCAACTGATGTGCTCAATCCACTAGAGATCCCTTCTGAAAATGCAGCACCTATAAAGGCAATATGACATCTGAATGAGTTTTCAGCTGGCAAATATATTTGTAGTAAATACAGTAAATTAATTAACTGTATGCATGAATATATATTTCAGAATATTCCAAATGGACACTCTTCAAGGAATAACTAATAGGTTACAACCTACAGATGTTCTGCAGCAATTTAAGTAAATTAAGCCTTACATGTTGAAGTAAGCAATTTGCACAGGTGTCCCCATCTTCTGTTGATTACTTAAAAACCTAATGTGTGTCTTAAAGCAGAGTTGGAACAGACTGTCTTACTACACCCTTTGAAGTACTAGTTGGGCAATACTCCAGTGATGATGGCAAGAACATGGCAATGCTCAAATGTCATGAGACAGAGTATTATTACCCTAAGAAGTCCACATCTTTCATTAAGAGAAATTGGAAAATAAATAAATAAAATCCAAGTGTCATTTATAATATTTTAAAATTTCCTTTTTTCAGGTTTTGCTAACCTAAACTTTAAATTTAAGACGCTGGCAGTTTACTGATTACGATTTTGGTCATTCATTCTATTTCAACTGATTAAATTTGAAGAAAATCTGAAAAGACTGAGTATATAGTACTTATTAAGAGACCCCCTTTGACAAGTATGACAGCCAGTAAATGTTTTTTGTAGCCAGCTAAGAGTCTTTCAGTTCTTACTTGAGGTCTTTTCATCCATTCGTCCTTGCAAAATGCTTCTAATTTTGCAAGATTCTTGGGCCATCTTGCATGCACTGCACATGGGAGATCTCTCCACAAATTTTCAATGATGTTTATGTCGGGGACTGTGAGGGCCTTTTTTCTCATGACATATCTTTACACATTGTGGGCAAAAAGTATTTTGACTTCATCATTCCACAGGACTTGTTTCGAAAATGCATCAGGCTTGTTTAGATGTTTGATTGCAAACTTTAGGTACTGAATGTTGTGGCAAGGATGCAGGAAAGGTCTTCTTCTGCCGATTCTACCATGAAAGTCATATTTGTTCAGGTGTTGCTGCACAGTACAGTAGAACAGTGGACCACCACTCCAGAATCTGCTAAATCTTTCTGAAGATTTTTTGCAGTCAAACAGGGGTTTTTATATGCATTTCTAGCAATCCAATGAGCAGTTCTTTCAGAAACTTTTTTTGGCCTTCCAGACCTCAACTTGACTTCCACCATTCCTTTTAACTTCCATTTCTTAATAACTTTACGAATTGAGAAAACAGCGACCTGAAAACACGTTGATATCTTATTGTAGCCTTCTTTCTCCTGCTTTGTGAGCCTCAATTCTTTTATTTTTCAGAGTGCTAGATGGCTGCTTAGAGGAGCCCATGGCTGCTGATTTCTGGGATGAGGTTTGAGGAGTCAGAGAATTTATACAACTTTGCAATTTGTATCACCTGGGGTTTCCTAACAATAACTGTGAATGAGCCACAGTCCTAATGAGCTAATGAAGGTCTAAGACCACCTTGGGAAAAGTTATGTGAGACCTCAAATATATTGGGGTGCCCAAACTTTGGCACGGTGCTCCTTTCCTTTTTTCACTGTGCAATTGTACAAAACAAAAACAACACCCTAATCTCTAATAAAATGCTTAAAAGAAACGTGTCACCTTTAACTTTATGCCTTTTTTTTTTAATAAGTTCATCTTCATCTTCAATGAACTATTCACCATAACAGACATTTTAATCAAGGGTGCCCACATTTTTGCACATGACTGTATATATAAGGGGGTTTGCGTTCTGTTCCTGTGGACATTCATAACCTGATTCTGTATGTAAGTCAGAACTTGCACTAAAAATGTCTTGTTAAAGGAAAAATCAGCAAAATACATGTTTTTTATTTTACATAAAAACATTTAAAACCTATTAATAAAGGAACAATGAAGCCACATTACTGTACTTAAAATTGCAAAACAGAAATAATTTAACCTAAACTGAATCACGACTATGGAGTCTTTCTACCTTATGCTTAAACATTTAATTTTTTGTGAATGACACAATACCTCATGGAATTGGAAAAGGCAGAATGATGGGCATGAAAACCCAACACAGATGATTGATCCCTCAGCAGAGACATACTGGGAGTGTCACCTCCTTCTCCTTGCAGTTTTACTCTTCGAGACAACATGGCTGCAAGGTGTACTTAGGCTGTTGGCGAATAACAAGTAGTGGCTTCTACCGCTCAGCTAAACAGACAGCTGTCACTGATTACATTTGGTGACACGTTAGCACAACAACAACAACAACATTTATTTATATAGAACATTTTCATACAAATGATGTAGCTCAAAGTGCTTTACATGGTGAAGAGAAAGAAAAAAGACAAAATAAATAAGAAAATAGAATTAGGGAACACTAATTAACATAGAAAGTAAGGTCCGATGGCCAGGGAGGACAGGAAAAAAAAAAAGAAAAGACGGCTGGAGAAAAAAATAAAATAAAATTTGCAGGGGTTCCGAGGCCACGAGACCACCCAGACCCATCTATGCATTCTAACTAACATAAATGACCTCAATCAGTCCTCATGGTATTCAGGGTTCACATGGGAAGAACTTGATGATGACTGTCATGTGGACTTCTGTCCTAAAATCCATCTATGTAGGGACATCAGGGTGGTTATGATCAGGTGGTGATGGTGCAGATCGCCGGACAGAACCGGACAAGAACACAAACTGATTGAAAATGGTGACAAAAGCCCATAGTGCTGCTGCTCTGCAGTAAGAAGATTGTGGGTTCGCTTCCCAGGTCCCCCCTGTGTGGAGAGTGCTTTGAATAGTGAGAAAAGCGCTATATAAATGTAAAGAATTATTATTATAAGACTCTCTATGAAGCCTTTCTGCAGTTTAAAGCATTAAAAAGCACTACAGGAGATGAAAACAATTTGTAAAAAGCTTCTTGATGGTAACCAACTTTTTGTTTTTGACCAAACATACTCATTTATTCTACCCTGTGTTACACTGAATGGCTAGAATGGTAGAAGAGAGGACGTTGTGTTCTATGACTTGCCAAGTTCCTTGAAAATGCTGAAGAAATGGCTTTAATTCTAAACTGAGACATTTGAGAAAGGCCTTTAACCTGAAAATTGCTCCAGAGTGGCTGTACAGTAGCTGACCCTATGCACCGAACCCTCAAAGGCCATGCAAAAAGGCAATTTCCCCTCTGGGAGTAACGAAGTATATCAAACAAAAATCAAATGTAAGAATCAAATGTAACACTTATGGGCAGGACGGTTTTTCATCCAGATGGAGCACTATACCCTTATGCTTGCAGTGTCTGAAAGTGTCTGAATGAGATTTGTCCTCGTTTGGGGACATGTTAAACCTAATGTTTACTTATCTGTCATCGCTGCTTCAGCACTGTGTCTTGCTCTACATCTGTGATGAAGGTGGACGTATTGCATTTTACCAATCTAGAGATTAAATATTCTAAAATGTGAATAACTAGGGGGCGCCGCCCCCTGCTCGCTTCGCTTGCCAACCTCCAGTTTTGGTTAAGCCGAAATACATTTTAAAGAGATTGTTATTTTCATGCATTTTGTTCACTTTTACTTTAAAACTTCAGTAAAAACAATATTTGGAATTAACTTTTCTTCAAGATTGCATTGAATTTTGATTCCTTGTTTGGTCTTATATCGTGATAATGCAACGTATAACTGGCCATGAGTGAATATTGTTTCTTTCTCTCTTATAAACTTTTTTGCATGTTTTTCTTTGGGATTTGTTAATTGTCATTACAAAAGCTTTGTTATGAAGTTTAGAAACAAAATGAAAAATTAGAAATAAGCACATAATAAAATGTGTAGGCAAAACAGACAAATACTGTTTGCTTCTATCAACAGAACATTTTTAGAGATGCAGCATTTGGAGTATAAACTTTACCTATGGCTAGTCCATCGCTGAAATTGTGTAGACCATCTCCCATGATGATCATCCAGGCCAAAGTGGCGATGCCGGCATCTTTAAACTGCTCTCGAGAATAGTGGTGACTGTGGCTATGAGGGTGGTGGTTCTGTGAATGGTGGTGGTGCAGAATATGGTGATAGTCATGGTGATGATGATGGAGGTCATCAGCCTGACCAATTGTGTCATGGAAATGCGAGTGGCACTTGTTTTCACAGTCCTGGGCAGTGTACTCATTGTAGCCATCCTGGGTGAGAGTTGGAGCCAGCATAACCTCCTCTTCTTCAGGTGTCTCCGAAGAATGCTGAGCAGCGAACTGAACCTGGTTAATAAAGTCGTTTTCAAAATTATTCTCTGCATCTGAAAGGGTAACAAAAAATATGACATGAGCCACAGATGCTTAAAGCTGTTATGTATTACCCACAACTCTTGTATTGTGAGTCTGTTTTCTTCATTACTATTTTCAGCTATACATTGAAGATGTCGTATATCCAATAAAGGCTGAATTCTCGAGTTCCCACTTCTCTAGTACTTACCAAAACCTCTTCTCTGCAATGGAACTGTTTTGATAGTCCTGCTTTTACTAGCATGAAAAAATAAAAGTGTAATGAAGCTGAGCTATAGCACGCAGCAGTGCTTTTAACAAGGAAGGAACAGGAGCACCATGACACTTTTATGAAAGTGAAAATTAAGAATGCTTTAAATTTTCCTAAGTCGGCAAAAAATAAGCACCAATTAATAATAAAGGTGGCCGGCAAACAGTGAGTAACCAACTAAACACTGCTGTGACGATTGAAAGCTGTTGGATATTTGACGTAATTAAAAATCAGTACAAACATACGACACAAGGACATCTCTAATCATCATTAACCGACAGCCCACATAAGTAAATTCGACTACCGATACACTTGGACACATTCAGATTATCGTAAACTACTCTTAAAGTCAACATGTTAATCTCATGCATCTCACAGCTTGTGGATACAATACAATAAAGTTTTATTTTTCTATAGCCCAAAATCACACAAGAAGTACTGCAATGGGCTTTAATAGGCTTTGCCTTTTGACAGCCCCCCCCCCCCATCAGCCCTGACTCTCTAAAAAGACACGAAAAACCCCTCGTAAGGAAAAAAATGGAAGAAACCTTGGGAAAGGCAGTTCAAAGAGAGACCTCTTTCTAGGTAGGTTGGGAGTGCAGTGGGTGTCAAAAAAAAAAAAAATAGGGTCATTACAATACAATACACAGAACAGGACCCCGTAATCCTCAATACAATATAATAGTACAGTACAATAGAAATAGTACAAGTACAGAGCAGAATTCAACAGTAGATAATATCACATAATGCGATTTGGATTTGTTCAGAGTTCTGGATCAGTACTATTAAGTTGTGAGCCGTTTACTAGACAGTGTCATGATTCTGTAACTTTTTATTTATTATTGTTACTATATATATATATATATATATATATATATATATATATATATATATATATATAATCTTCATTTGGATCTTGATCTTTGTTTGTCTGCGAATGAATTAGAAGAAGAAGCACTAGATGGCAGTAGAGAGACAGCTAAAACATAGGCATTGCATTAAGAATCTCCTCCAGGCTTATACTAATGAAGACTGTAGTACTCCAGTCACACCTCAAAACACAGACATTCAAACTAAACAAATTGTTGTGTTTTAAATTAACTAATCTTTATATATAATCTTCATTTGGATCTTGATCTTTGTTTGTCCGCGAATTCCACGCATGCGTAGACCACCTTCCAGTTTAGTACGTTGTTGTTACTCACGGATGTCAACAATATGCCGGAATAACGAAAGGAGTGGTGGACAGTGTTACGCTGGTTAGCTCCTGAGGCCCGGTTAGAGAATGAGACTGCCGAAGATAAAAGGTACGTGCCTACGTAACATATGAATGAAAGAAAGACAGTGGGTAAAATGAATGACAACGTAACAGCATGTTCCGGAAATTATTATTGTTACGTTGTAGCCGGCGAGTGCTGCGCATCTCACAGTTGTACCCTGGCTTGCTCACATGTCAGTGAAGTGATCCCTATTTATGCTTTAAAGAGCCTGGATACCTATGTGTCCCCCTTTTATAACCATTGCTCTGTGTATATTGCCTTACTCTTTGGATTGCCACAAAGCAACCTGCGAGATTGGAGAAAGGTTGAGAAGAGATCGTGAGAGGAAACAACAGCATCGTGTAAATGAGACAGACTGTGAACGGACAGAACCAGAAATGCTCCTACACCACTACATAATTACTATTCGGACAGTGATTCTGAGTAGGCCGTTCCTATCGGATCAATGTCCAAGGGTTTTGTTTTGTAATTTTGTTTCCCTTATAAAAAATCATAATGCTGTGCGACGAAGGGCCCAGTTCACGACTGGCAACCGCGTTTAAACAGGGAGCCCTTCACAGACAAGTTTAACACGCGCAACGTGGTTGGGTGCACATGGCTAGTATATATACAGTATATATATATATAAGTCGAACCCGTTTCCAGTGAGAGTTGGACTCCGCCAGGGCTGCCCTTTGTCACCGATTCTGTTCATAACTTTTATGGACAGAATTTCTAGGCGCAGCCAGGGTGTTGAGGGGGTCCGGTTTGGTGGGCTCAGGATTGGGTCACTGCTTTTTGCAGATGATGTTGTCCTGTTTGCTTCATCAGGCCGTGATCGTCAGCTCTCTCTGGATCGGTTCGCAGCCGAGTGTGAAGCGGCTGGGATGAGAATCAGCACCTCCAAATCCGAGACCATGGTCCTCAGCCGGAAAAGGGTGGAGTGCCCTCTCAGGGTTGGTAGTGAGATCCTGCCCCAAGTGGAGGAGTTCAAGTATCTCGGGGTCTTGTTCACGAGTGAGGGAAGAATGGAGCGTGAGATCGACAGGCGGATCGGTGCGGCATCCGCAGTAATGCGGGCATTGCATCGGTCTGTCGTGGTGAAAAAGGAGCTGAGCCGCAAGGCGAAGCTCTCAATTTACCAGTCAATCTATGTTCCTACCCTCACCTATGGTCATGAGCTATGGGTAGTGACCGAAAGAACGAGATCGCGAATACAAGCGGCTGAAATGAGTTTCCTCCGCAGGGTGTCTGGGCTTTCCCTTAAAGATAGGGTGAGAAGCTCAGTCATCCGGGAGGGGCTCAGAGTAGAGCCGCTGCTCCTCCGCATCGAGAGGAGTCAGATGAGGTGGCTCGGGCATCTGATCAGGATGCCTCCTGGACGCCTCCCTGGTGAGGTGTTCCGGGCACGTCCAACCGGGAGGAGGCCCCGGGGAAGACCCAGGACACGCTGGAGGGACTATGTCTCTCGACTGGCCTGGGAACGCCTTGGGATTCTCCCAGAAGAGCTAGAAGAAGTGGCCGGGGAGAGGGAAGTCTGGGCATCTCTGCTCAAGCTGCTGCCCCCGCGACCCGACCTCGGATAAGCGGGAGACAATGGATGGATGGATGGATGGATATATATATATATACACACATACTTACAGTATAAACTATATATTATATATTATATAGTTTATATATATATATATATATATATATATATATATATATATATATATATATATATACTATATAATATATAATTATATATATATATATATATATATATATATATATAATATTTGCCTATTACTTTAATTGCTTGTTTGTGACATCATCACACCTTGCCACTATTAAACGGGTTGCATGGTGGTTGGGGAGTGTGCATGCTTTTGACGTTGTGGTGCCACCTTTGCAAAAGAATCTGCATTTTGTTTTTAAGCAAGTGAGAGGATGTTAGTTAGTTTCTTTCTGAGGAAGCAGAACTTCAATATGTACACAATTGTTGCGGTAGAGTCCTACGGGGATTCTACTTTCTCCCTTTTATACTCTTTATTGTGTAGACCTGGTGAAAATGTCCCCCAAATCCCTGCTATAGTCCTCATATGTTACACTATCGTTTATATCTATGACTTCAGGCCACAAGATTAAGCACCAGAACAGGCAGTTTCTATACTTTGTTTTGATGCCTGAGGTCATAGATATAAAAAGGTAGTGTGACATACAAGGGATCTGGGGGCATTTTGGTTATGTCTATATAATAAAGAGTGCAAAGTGGAGAACAGGGTCACCCTTGGACCCTACTGTGACAAAACAACACATGACAATAAACTTGATTTAAGAAATTTCAAGTTATCGAGGGAGTGGGAAGGCTTGTAAAGCACTTTATATCAAATTACTACTTTTCTTATTTCCATTATTTATTCCTCTCTCTTTCTGTAATATGTCCGTTCATTAGCTAGACTCCCATGTCACTGACAACAGATAGAAATACATGCGCTTCTTTTTAACGTCACATTACAGGTGTGGCTAAGTCCTCCACAGGCACCACCTTAATGGGAAAAAACAGTCACAGTTGTGGCTTTACTGGTAACTGGACCCACCTTCTTTTTCTTTTAAAAGTCTTTTAAGTAGGGCAGCACAGTGGCACAGTGGGAAGTGCTGCTGCCTCGCAGTTATGAGACCCAGGTTTACTTCCCGGGTCCTCCCTGCGTGCAGTTTTCATGTTCTTCCCGTGTTTGCATGGGTTTCGTCCGGGTACTCTGGTTTCCCCCACAGTCCAAAGACATGCAGGTTAGGTGCATTGGGGATTCTAAATTGTCCCTAGTGTGTGCTTGGTGTGTGGGTGTGTGTGTGTGCACCCTGCGGTGGGCTGGCGCCCTGCCCGGGGTTTGTTTCATGCCTTGCGCCCTGTATTGGCTGGGATTGGCTCCAGCAGACCCCCCACCACCGTGACCCTGTAGTTAGGATATAGCGGGTTGGATAATGGATGGATGGATGGATGGAAGTCTTTTAAGTATGTCCCTGTAACAAAGCCTTGATGAGCACCACTGTGACATTCAAACTAGAAGTCTACTGATTAATCACATGATAGATCTGACCGGCTGATAACGGGGCTCAATTAACTTAGCAGATGATAGCCTGCTATTCTGAACACACGCGGTAGGACAACTTTACTTAGTGGGTGCAGGAGAGTTGGAGATGTTGAACTATTTTTGTGTTTAGTCTCTGTGAAGCACTAGACAGTACTTCTCTCCCAATAAATAAATATCCTATTAATAATAAGTTTGTCTAAGGATGTCAAATTTTTCAAAAAATAAAAAAAAGGTTTACGTACTCATATTAAAAAAAAAATCGGGAGTGTGCTCCCCTTGACTTTCTCGCATACCGAGATAGGGGAAAAGATCATCATGAGAACCACTTCCAGTTGCACAATTTTTCTCAAATATCATATATCTTTGTCATCCAATCTGCTATATACTAACACAGGGTCACGGGGGTCTGCTTCATCATCATAACTATTTGATAACAGAGACACAATCATTTACAGTCAAAGTAAGAAGTATGTGAACCCTTTGGAATGATCTGGTTTACTGCATGAATTGGTCATAAAAAGTGATCTGATCTTCATCTAAGTCACAGGTAACTGATACACACAATGAGCTTAAGCCAATGACACACAAAAAATTCTACTCTTTCATATCTTTACTTTACAAACGCATTCAACATTCACAGTGGTAGTGGAAAAGTAAGTGAACATTGGGATTTAATAACTGGTTGACCCTCTTTTGGCAGCAAATGACCTCAACCAGGCGCTTCCTGTAACTGCAGATCAGACCTGCACATCGTGTAGGGGGAATTTGAGCCCATTCTTCCCTGCAGAACTGCCTTAACTCTTCCATATTATTTGGTTGTCTTCTGTGTATGGCTCTCTTCAAGTCATTCCACAGCATCTCAATAGGATTGAGATCTGGGCTCTGACTGGGCCACTCCAAAAAGGTGCAGTTTGTTCTTCTGAAGCCATTGCGCTGTGGATTTTCTGCGATGTTTGGGGTCATTCTCCTGTTGCATCACCCAGCCTCTTCTGAGCTTGAGTTGATGGACAAACAGCCTCACATTATCCTGGAGAATTTGTTGATAAACTTGTGAATTCATTTTCCCCTCAATGATGGCAAGCTGTCCAGGCCCTGATGCAGCAAAGCAGGCCCAAATCATGATGTTCCCTCCACCATACTATACTGTAGGGATGATGTTTTGATGTTGATATACAGTGCTCTTTTTACACCAAATGAAGTTCTGCTTGTTCCTCCCAAAGAGTTCAAGTTTGGTTTCATCACTCCACAAAACATTTTCCCAGTAGTGTTGTGGAGTGTCCAAGTTCTCTTTCGTAAACTTCAGGCATTCAGCAATGTTCTTTCTTGATAGCAGTGGCTTCCTTCTTGGTGTCCTGCCATGGACTCCTTTCTTTGTTCAAAGTTTTGCGTATAGTTGACTCATGAACAGAGATGTTAGCCAGTTCTAATGACTTCTTCAAGTCCTTTGCTGTCACTCATGTTATGTTACTACTAGGGTACATAACTAGGGTTCTTCTTTACCTCATTGCTGACTCTGCAATTGTGCTCTTGGGGTCATCTTGGCAGGGCGCCCACTTCTAGGCAGAGTAGCCACAATACCAAATTGTCTCCATTTATAGACAACTTGCCTAACAGTAGACTGATGAATATCTCAAATCTTTGAGATGACTTTGTAACCCTTTCTAGCCTTATGTAGATGAACAATTTTCGATTGTAGCTCTTCAGACAGCTCTTTTGTGCGAGGTGTGATTCCCATCTGGATATGCTTCTTGTCCAAAGCTCAAACTCAAACTTTATAGTGTTTTTGATCAATCAAAGTCAAACTGGGCCACACCTCTGAACTTGTTTCATTAAATGGACTCCAGGTGTGTGAAATTCGGAGTGCAATGAGCTTTTTAAAAAGTCATTAGCTTAGGGTTCACTTACTTTTTCCAACCTTCATTTTCACAGTTTGATTAATTCAATATGGTCAAAAATTCTCTGAAAGTCTGTGTATCTGTAGTTATAGGAGAATGTGTTTGTTCATTATTGTGACTGACATGAAGATACGACCATGTTTTATATGGGAATTAGACATAAATATAGAGAATTCCTAGGGGTTCACATACTTTTTACTTTGACTGTATTTGTATTTATAATCAAACTTTATATTAAAATGATATTTTCTTACATAAGGAGGTCGGACACGGTGGTGGTGTAATCTTTGTAGTTAGCTTGACTTCTTACTACATTCATAATGGCTAACACGGCACAACACCCTAGTACTAATAAATGAATCAATAACCGAGGGACGTGAGAAAGCATAAGGTTCACATAATGACTATTTGGTATATGCACTCGGCTTGTCTTTCATTAATAATGGGAATTATTACAGATTAATATCACAGGTTTTAGCTCTGAGGTGGTATGGAGGATTGAGAGATCGGAGTAATTAACATGCAGCTTGAACGCTTATGAACATTCATTGTCTCCAGTGTTACATTCTCATGCTCAGCCTTGCTAACGTGCATTTCAATGCACTGACAGAAGAGCTCGGTGCTACACATATCACATTGTGGGATGCAAAACCTTGTAGTTAACCAAGAACGAGTCCAAAATTAAGGTGAACTAAGCATGGCTATGCAGCAATAGAAACACACATATCTCCAACCTGTAAAAAGAAATATCAGATTAAAGTAGTAACATAAATCTCCCTTTGTCTGCACATAGGATCAAAAATGACCTTACCCTCAGATGTTTTAATGTTGAGGTCGTCTTTATCTTTTTGTCCGTTTTCTTTGGCTTCCTCTTCACCAGCATCCCATTTCTTGTGATTCTAGTAAAAACATTGAGTATAATAAATAATAGTTAATGAAACTTTTAAGCGAGCATGCATATAGCAAAAGTTGAATGTACAGTGGATACAGAAAGTTTCCAGAGCCCCTTTACTTTTTTTATTTTTTAAAATTTTGCTAAACTCTAAATTCTTCTTCCCCCTGTGGCACACGGCTGGGGGTGGTACCCAGCCGGGATGCCCAGGAGGACCGGAGGAAGGCTTGCGCCTCCTCCAGAACACGAGGGGGCGACCGCCCTGGTTGCTTTGGGGACCATGGGTAGAGAGCTTTGTAGCTCAGCCCTGTAGGGGCCCTTGGTCACCGCCAGGGGGTGCCCCAATGCCTACAGAGCCCTGGACCTCAGCACTTCCACCACACCCAGAAGTTCTGGGGGGAAGAGGATCGGGGACACCCGGAGTGCTTCCGGGTACGCAGCCGGCACTTCCGCCACACTGGGGAGTTCCGGCGGAAGATTGTCGGGAGGCACCTGGAACACATCCGGGTGGCTATAAAAGGGGCCGCCTCCCTCCATTCGAGGGCTGGAGTCGAGTGAGGAGCAGGACAGAGCTTGGTGGAGAGGAGTGGAGGCAGTGAAGAAGGCAGAGTGAAAGAGGTCTGGACTTTGGGGGAGTCTTGGGGGTTTGTGTGCACTTATTCCTGTAAATTGTTGTAAATAAACGTGTGGTGGTGCTTAAACATGTCTACCTGTCTGTGTCCGGGGTTCATTCCACACCCCTCATCACAACACTCAATACCTTAAAATGATAAAACTTTTACAAGTGTAGTAAGAATTAAAAACTGAAACATCACACTAACACAAGTTATTCCGACCCTTTACTAGGAAAATTGAAATTTGGCTCAGGTGCAGCCTATTTTATTGAACATCCAGAGGCTTCTACACCTTGTTTGGAGTCCACCTGTGGTCAATCCAACTGACTGGACAAAATTAGGAAAGGCACACACCTGTCTATAGAAGGTCTTACAGTTGACAAAAACCAAGCCATGGGGTCAAAGAACCCACCAGCAGTGCTTAGAGACATGATTGTGTTGAGGCACGGATTTGGAGAAGGCTATAAAAATTCCAGCAGAAGTGAAGGTTTCCAAGGGCATAGTTGCAATCTTGATTTTCAATGGAAGAAAAATGGAACAACCATGACTCTTCCTAGATTGCAGGCATGAGCAATCACCTTGTTAAGAGAGGACCCCAATGGTCACTCTAGCTGAGCTCCAGAGAACCTGTGTGGACATCAGATAAACAACCATCACTGCAACACTCCACCGATTGGGGGTTTATGAAAGTGGGGGCAAACAGAAGCCTTTCCCCAATAAAGGACATAAGGAAGTCTGTTTGAAGTTTATGATGAAACCATCATTGGTGTCATGTCTGCAGGAAACTTGGCACCGCTCATCACCAGCACAATACTATTCTAACTGTGAAGCAAGGGTGCCCAACTCCGGTCCTGGTGGACTGCAGTGGCTGCAGGTTTCATTCTAACCCTTTTCCTAATTAGTGAGCAGTTTTCACTGCTAATTAACCCCTTTTCCCTTCATTTTAATAGCCCTGTTTTTTAAGGATTCCGTCCTCTGAATTGATTTGTTTCTTCATTAAACAGAAATGAGACGTGAAACAAGACAACAGATGAACATCAAACTCCAGCCAATTTCACTCCAGCCAGTTTCTTAATGAGAAGCCGATTCTTGTTGTTAATTAAAGCCATCATTGAACATCAGGACTTGTTGCTGCTCTCATCCGGCCACAGCAGACTATTGACTTTCTGTTTTTTTCTAAGACCACCGTCAAGATGTGTTGGTGACCTGAGCAGACCAACACGACCGAGACCTTCACCTTTCTTTATTTTCAGGTGAGCTGGTCATGTGGCAGCTTGTTTTGTGTCTCATTCTTGTTTGGCTGCTCATTAACACTAGAATTACCAAAGCCTAAAAAAAAACTCATGAACCCAACCCATCTTAAATGTTTTATAATGTGTCGATAAGCACAAGCAGCCTACTATTCCATCCTCCCACTGCTTCCGAAATGGCAAAAAGCTCTCCCAGCTCAAGCCTTGTTTGAACTGCCGAGATTCCTGTGTTTGATTGTCATGGGCATGCTGACAAACTACTGTACATGTGTGCTGAAGCAGTTTCTTTTGCTTTGGTTATAGAATAAAAGCGCACTTGTTTTGCTGTACTTGTACCTTTTGTGAAAGTGCTTATTTGATATTTGGACTTCAGTCTTCACACATTATACACTTCATGTCAAAATTTTGTCATTAGTACTAAAACATGAAAAAAGTTTGTCTTTTAGGTATGTGTTCAACATGTCTGTCATCCCACACTTACATAGATCTTTGTAGACACTGAACACACATGAAATGCATGTGTTCCAAATAACGTGAAATTATTTACCCAATACAGCTCCCGGTACCTCACTCTCAGATAAACAAGGCTCGAGCTGGGAGAGCTTATTGCCATTTCTGTGGCAGTAGGAGGATGGGATAGTAGGCTGCTTTTGCTTATCGACACATTTACAATACAAAAGACGCTGACAGAGAGGTGCAAACGGATTTAAGGTGGGCCAGGTTTACAAGTTTTTTCGTAGGCTTTGGTAATTCTAGTGTTAAGGAAAACAACTAAGGGGTCTGAGTCACGTCAATTAAAACAAAGGCAAAATAAGTTAATCAGCGGCAAAAACCGCTCACTAATTAAGAAGACAGAATGAAAACCTGCAGTCACTGCGGCCCACCATGACCGGAGATGGACACCCCTGCTGTGAAGTATAGTGGTGGCAAGATCATGATATTGTTTTTTTTTTTCTCTTTCTTTCTTTCAGTGGCAAGAACTGGGTGACTAGTCAGAGTTAACACTAGAATTACCAAAGCCTATGAAAAAGCTCATAATTCCCCCTAGTTTTTGTTATTTTTATTTTACCTTAACTTTTTATCTGATTTTTTTTTTTTTTTTTAAGTTTCTTTATTTAAAATTATGTACGTTAGTATTAGTGATTTATATTTGAATTGTGCTTTGTCTGATGTTTCTTGGAATTTGTTGATTTTTATTAAATTCTTTTCCTTATATAATTTAACTCTATTAAACTGGAGATATAAGCAACACTACACTGTCTTCAGTGCTATTCATTAAAGATCGGTTTGAGATATCAAGGCGCTTCAACCTCCACATATAGGCATAAAATAGCATCTGAACCAATTGTGCCACAGCTTCGACCACATGGCTGTCCAGACTCTAAGCTCTGTTCTGAGCCCCGCTGCAATCAGATCTGCTCCTTGTTGTTTATTTTGTTATGATTCATGTTTGTTATTATGAGTTCTTATTATTTCTTTATTTATTTATCTATTTATAGTATAGTATAGTATAGTTCTCTACCTTTCTTGCACTTGTCCTATGTTTATATTGCAAGGCAGTACTAGAGAATTCTATTTTGTGCCACTGTATGCTGCAATATTGTGTATGGATGGTATGGCAGTAAAGTCACTTGACTTGCCTTGACTAGACCTGGGATTTTCGAATGATACTCATTACTTCTTAGTGTGTGTTGTAGCAGACGGCCAGGGCCCTTACCTGGCAAGGATGCCCTGTTTATGGAAGGACCGGGGGACAGAGTATTTCCAGGACAGTTTCTCACCCGGACTGACAGAGGGCTGCCCCCTTGGTTTTCAATGGGGCCACGGGTCATAAACATAGAGCTCAGCCCTGTTGGGGCCCATGGCCAAGGCCAGGGGACGCATGGGAGTTTCTCAGGTCCCTACATGGCAGCGTAAGTGGGCGGAGTCTTAGTTGTGGTTTTTCTTCTGGTGGTCTGTGGAAGAGGGAAAAAAGGCATTGGTACCCTTCATCAACCCCTGGCTCTGCATCTTACTTCCAGTTATGCCCATAGACTGCCTTCCATGCACACGTGTATGATGGTGTCTAGATTTGAAATACTTTTTCCAGGTCAACAGTACGCAAATTTAATACAATCTTTCCCAATCAGAGGATGTACTTCAAAGGTTTCTGGCAGGTTTACAAACCCCTCACACAGACAACTTTATTGGCTTGAGGTGTGACAGCATATGTTCAGTAAGGACCAGAAGATGAATGTAGTCAAGAACAAACCAAGTTCAAAGCTGAACGTCAAACTCATCTGTTATCAAAATTATTTTTTGTTTAACCAGAGCTCAGTGATCTAAAACAAAGACTTCTACACCAGGAAGAGAAAGATCAAAAGAGTTTAGTTCACACATTAAACAGAATTTATCCATCGGATACTGCTGAAATGCACTTTATATAAATGTGATGTCACATATGTTGTACATTTTGAGGAATCCTGAAAACAATTGTCATGGAAACAACCATCACCTTTGCTCTGAAATTGTGGTACCCATACCTAAAACAAATATGGCATTGTGGCATAATATTAAATATTTACAGTTTTTTCAAATTATCATAAAATGAAAACAAATTATTTGTGGAATCCTTGGCTTCCAAAACCCCAGTTACACGCAAACATTTAAAAAAAGTCACTGAAAAAAACCCACAAAAAATTAGCAAAGAACTAGACCATCGTTTACACTGGAGTAATACCAATAAGGGCACTGAGCATTGATCCATGGCTACTTCAAATAATGATACATTTGTAGAGCATCTTTCCCATGCTCAAGGCACTTAAAACTATATAAACAATCAATAGAGCACTGTTTTCTCGGACTGCGTTCTTGTGTATGGTATGATAAATTTTTGCATTGCAATTTCAAAGAGAATATGGCTGGGACTCTGTTTTTAGGCAGTGAAAGAGCAAGAGATGACTCGTGATGAAGAACAAGGAGATTCCTGTGCACCCGAGTTGTGTTACAGTTGTGCTTGAAAGTTTGTGAACCCTTTAGAATTTTCTATATTTCTGCATAAATATGACCTAAAACATCAACAGAAAGAGAAATCAGTTAAACAAATGAGACAAAATTATACTTGGTCATTTATTTACTGAGGAAAATGATCGAATATTACATATTTGTGAGTGGCAAAAGTATGTGAACCTCTAGGATTAGCAGTTAGTTTGAAGGTGAAATTAGAGTGAGGTGTTTTCAAACAATGGGATGACAATCAGGTGTGAGTGGGCACCCTGTGTTACTTAAAGAACAGGGATCTATCAAAGTCTGTTCTTCACAAATAATAATAATTCATTGCATTTATATAGCACTTTTCTCAGTACTCAAAGCGCTATCCACACACGGAGGAACCGGGAAGCGAACCCACAATCTTCCACAGTCTTCTTACTGCAAAGCAGCGGCACTACCACTGCGCCACCTGTACACATGTTTGTGGACGTGTATCATGGCACGAACAAAGGAGATTTCTGAGGACCTCAAAAAAAGAGTTGTTGATGCTCATCAGGCTGGAAAAGGTTACAAACCCATCTCTAAAGAGTTTGGACTCCACCAATCCACAGTCTGACAGATTGTGTACAAATGGAGGAAATTCAAGACCATTGTTACCCTCCCCAGGAGTGGTCGAACAACAAAGATCACTCCAAGAGCAAGGCGTGTAATAGTCGGCGAGGTCACAAAGGACCCCAGGGTAACTTCTAAGCAACTGAAGGCCTCTCTCACATTGGCTAATGTTCATGTTCATGAGTCCACCATCAGGAGAACACTGAACAACAATGGTGTGCATGGCAGGGTTGCAAGGAGAAAGCCACTGCTCTCCAAAAAAAAACATTGCTGCTCATCTGCAGTTTGCTAAAGATCACGTGGACAAACCAGAAGACTACTGGAAGAATGTTTTGTGAATGGATGAGACCAAAAAAGAACTTTTTGGTTTAAATGAAGTGCGTTATGTTTGGAGAAAGGAAAACACTGCATTCCAGCATAAGAACCTTATCCCATCTGTGAAACATGGTGGTGGTAGTATCACATGATTTGGGCCGGTTTTGCTGCATCTGGGCCAGGACGGCTTGCCTTCATTGATGGAACAATGAATTCTGAATTATATCAGAGAATTCTAAAGGAAAATGTCAGGACATCTGTCCATGAACTGAATCTCAAGAGAAGGTGGGTCATGCAGCAAGACAACGACCCTAAGCACACAAGTCGTTCTACCAAAGAATGGTTAATGTTTTGGAATGGCCAAGTCAAAGTCCTGACCTTACCAATCGAAATATTGTCGAAGGACCTGAAGCGAGCAGTTAATGTGAGGAAACCCACCAACATCCCAGAGTTGAAGCTGTTCTGTACGGAGGAATGGGCTCAAATTCCTCCAAGCCGGTGTGGTGTGCAGGACTGATCAACAGTCACCAGAAACGTTTAGTTGCAGTTATTGCTGCAAAGGGGGGTCACACCAGATACTGAAAGCAAAGGTTCACATACTTTTGCCACTTACAAATATGTAATATTCGATCATTTTCCTTAATAAATAAACGACCAAGTATAATAATATATTTTTGTCTCATTTGTTTAACTGGTTTCTCTTTATCTACTTTTAGGACTTGAGTGAAAATCTGATGATGTTTTAGGTCATATTTACGCAGAAATATAGAAAATTCTAAAGGGTTCACAAAATTTCAAGCACAACTGTATATGCTTTTGTAAAAACCCTCACACTGGTACCATTCCATCTGAACTTGTGTGGTGCTGAGGTGTCACCTGTTGCATGGCTACACTTGGGTCCCAATCTGGGATCCTGAGTTGGTTCATCATGTGGTGGGTGCAGCAATGCGCTGTCTCAGCGTGTGCTCCTAACCTCTCTCCCTCTCTCTCTTTCTCTTTCTTTTGTGCTTGGTTGTGATATTATTACTAAATGGATAACTGAATATTACCTTTAACGCTGTAGCATTTCAACAATGCTTATTAATTATAATGAAATTCTATTTAAACTACCACTCACGTTTGATCTTATTTATCTCTACTTCTTTCAATTATGTCTTCCTTATGTAATTGTGCATTATTTATCTATTATATACTACTTATTGATTATTATTCTTATCTAAATTTGATTTGTTTTTCATGCAATTACTTCATTGACGTGTTGTGAAGCACTCTGAGCTACATACTTTGAATTAATATGTGTTATATATAAATATTGTTATCTATTTATTTTACTGATTTTTGCTTTGCCTTTAGCAGCGATAATGAGAAAAAGTTAATGCACAAAAGTTCAAAAAGTATTCATCATTCAAAAGAAGCCCCTCTGGCATTGAAAGAAAAGGGTAATGGAATCCCTGTCCAGCGCTGAATGTTGTATGGCCATAATGACCAAAAATGTGGAAACAGAAGAAAAGTTGGCTAGAAATTAAACTTGACTCATCTGTGAAGAACTGATTGAAAGGATTCATGTGGAGGCTTTGGCCTACATCTCTAGGGGTTTGGGGACATGTATTTAAATACAAACTTCTTTTATTACTTTCTCATATACAAAATATAGGGAAAGTATTGTAATCGTCTAAAGATTCGATGTCGAGATTTTGATGAATCTTGACATTTTAGTCCTTTCTCTTATACAAAGTATGAGGAAAATATTGGAATCCTCCAAAAATTCCATTTCTCGATTTTGATGAATCTCGACATTTTAGACCTCCCTGAGTCTGAAACTACCATTTTTGGAATTGTGTGTGTGTGTGTTTGTGTATAAACACGATAACTTGAGTACGCTTTCACTTAGGTCAACCAAATTTTGCATAGGAGTTTTAGGTTCAAAATGTAGATTTCTATCAACTTTTGTGCTATATCCATTACCTGGAAGTGGTACTTTATCTTTCATTCCTGCCGCTGCAGAGTCCTATTTATTCAACTTTACTTTTAGATAGATACAGTAGATACTTTATTAATCCCAAGGGGAAATTCACAATATAATAATTTATAATAATTGTTCACTATATTATTAATTTGATTTGTTTTTGATGGTTTTTTAATGTACACAATATAATCATTGTCTTGTGGTTTACTCCTCAAATATCCATCCCCATATTTAAGTATAAGAGAAAGTCGAGGGGAGACCACTACCGATTTTTTTTGTTTCATTTTGAAGGTGTTGGTATTTTTTTAACGTTAAATTTTTACAGTTCTCTCACTATTTTGTTTTCACAAGCACTACTATAATATCTGTTTATTCTTTATAAGAATCATAAGAACTTATGGCACATCATGACTGCCAAAGGTTTAATGCAAGGTAAGCCTGATCTCTCTTCTTTATTCAATTTTATCATTTATCATTCATTTATCATCAAAAAAATGGAAACACAGACTTACTATCTAGACAATCTGAAGCAGACAAAATTCCCATCGAGCTGGAGAACATTATTCCCCAAGAAAAGATTGTGGTAGTCACAACGACACGGAGTTTCAGGTGATTTCATCTCTAGGATTACAACATTCCACAGAATTTGCCTCCAAATTAATTATAGATTCCTTCTGAATGTGAAACATTTTACTTTTTAATTTACTCTCACCTTTTGCTTCTTCTCTTTGTACATCTTCCCTAAGGTAATAAAATGTTCTATTAGGAACATGAAATAGACTCCTCCTAAGGCAGTCAAGCCTTTCCACACAGAATCCAAGTTGCGGCCTTCCTCTGCACCTTCTGCATGGTCATGGTCATGGTCATGGTCATGGCCATGATTATGGTTATGGCCATGTTCATGCACTTCGTGGACACCATGGTTGTGATAATGGTTTCCTTGGGACTGAAATACAAAAGAAGTTATGCTTTGATTAAATCTTAAAAGTCTGGAACAGAAAACAGATAATGTTGCTGGGAAAAGGAGAAGATCTTGTCTTCTGTGCACAGGCTGGTATCACCATCATGAACCTGACTCTAATAAAGCTGTACAGAAAAGGAGATGAGACACTGTGTGTTGTCAGCAGTAAATACAATCAGTTAAAACATCACTAGATTTATGGTTTAAAACACTATGTGGATATAATACACACTCTTTTTTATTATGCTGTGGTTGAGGTTGGAGTCGGCAAATATGTACCGACTCCAACTCCTAATAAATTTAAATTGTAATGAAAAAAAAATACAGCAATTTCAAATGTCTCATTTTACAAACAACAGTCGTAATTAAGTACTTCTCTGATGTAAGAATACAGCCCAGTGCATAGTTGTGTTACTACTAATGTGAAGTTCAGCTGAGCTATTACACAACCTTGCTATTTTCGTGGAATGGAAGAGCTTGATATATTGCCTAAAGAAAAGTGGAGGGTTAATAGCTGATGGCATCGTATCTTCAATGAAGAAAGAGAGAGTCTCTTACTGGATAATCAAATCTTATTAGCTGCTATTTATGTTGATCCAATGAGCCGAATTTTGTTGAGCAGTGACCAGATTGCAAATGGAAAAAAGGCCCTCTGTGATGTAGCAGTTGGCATGAAGAGATTACTGCTACCTGAAACACCACCACTGGATGAAGCTATAAGCACTGGGAACTCAGGATCATCCTCTTCAAATGAAGAATTAGACTTTGATTACTACTTGGTCAAAACGGAAGTTTCAAAAGCAAAGCGACGTCACCTATGCGTGAAAGATAAACGACCAGTAAATGTTTAAAAAAACTCCTGCTGGAATCTCTTTATTTGAACAATTAAAAGAAGTTGAAAAGTATGATCACTCATCGAAACTGACTGTAAAAGAAGCCATCTTTGTTAATCCAGAGATTATTAGTGATGTGCCTAGCACTGTAACAACATTGCCACCCACCCAAGTCAGTGTTGAAAGACAATTTGCAGCTCTAAAAATAATCAAGTCAGATTTAAGAGCTACTATGAAAAACAATCTGTCAGAAGCAATTCTGTTTCTTAAAACACTACATTAAGTTAATTTTGGATTGCATTTAACAGCTATTCTACTCTACAACTACGTTCCAAGTTTAATATATAAACTGTTTTAGGTTTTCCAGCTTTTGTTGTGTTTTTTGTCCATGTATTTAAGCTTTGTTTTTGTTTTAAAACTACCAAATAATGTGGTTTACATTTTTGAACTGGTAAAGTTCCTGTTCCTGATTTTTATGCATGCTACTACTTTATAGCCACTTGACAAAAACAAATAAAACCTTATTGTTTTTATTTTTTTGTCTTTTGTTTAAACTAGCCAATACAGTACAGAGTCAGCTTCCTAGCAAGTAGTTCTGTGGTTAAATGACGTGGATGTTGCCTTCCTTTAATCAACATGGAAAATATATTAGCATATTAAATACAGAGGAGTCAGAGTCATAAGTACCGGAAACTAAGGAGTCGGAGTCGAAGGATTTATCTACCGACTCCACAGCCCTGATTTACACAGTATAGGCAAAGTACCATAAAAAGCACTTCTTCCTTCCTGCTTTCCTGAATCATTGCAAACTTTTGCTACTAAAGTTTACGGTTTTGGCTTCTTCACACACATAGTCCGTTTGCTTTGTGCCTAATCAGGAGATGATTACTTATATTCTTTCAATCTCCAGACAGTCGTGTTAACAAACTTTTAAGCAAACGAGAACACATCAGTAAACACCCAGTGGACATGTCTTGAAGATTTTTCTTGTCATCATAAAGGGTCAGCAACAGCTGTGTTTGTGCACGGCCATATTTGAATTACATTACGCAAGTGGACTGCATACCAAACACAGTTCTGTTATTAAAATGCCTGTTACCTGATTTATAGAAGAGTCCACACAAATTAGGAGCTGCTTTGCATGCTACAGACCTGTGTTTTTCATCATGTATGATTCTATGACCCAATTTTACCTTTATGATTTACCATTTATGTCCCACTAGCAGCAAAGAGGTGGCTCAGAGGAGAGCAGGATAGAGTCCACCTTGGTGAAATGAGTGTTACTGGAAAAGCGGGTGTACCTGTAGTGTCCGCAAAGACAACAGACACGCAGAACTTGGACTGTATAAGTTATGGGCAAAATAACAATGTAATAAAATTAAATCAAGTGATGAAGACACTTTCCAGAAGTGATTTAGATGTCTTTATTGAACACCTTAGCACTAAATGCAGTTTTTGACACTGCCTTTAAAATTTAATAGAAAGACATATAAAACATAACATTATCTACAGAGCAGAAAGATAAATCAGAAGTGAATAAGTCTGAATTAGCCTGAGTTGCCATAATAGGGGTGTTAATAAGAAATGTAATGATTTACTTCATCAAAGTAGAATGTCATAATAAACAAGAACAGTAGTGTCAAATATCTAAAAAATGAAAATGTGTGCTTCAGTTTAAATATTTAATGTATGGATAGATAGATAGATAGATAGATAGATAGATAGATAGATAGATAGATAGATAGATAGATAGATAGATAGATAGATAGATAGATAGATAGATAGATAGACACTTTATTAATCCCCAAGGGGAAATTCATTCTAGAATATTCTAGACTGTAATGTAAATTTATCATTTTCACCATTTTATAACGGTCTGCAGAGGACTACATCCCTAGTAAAGGATCAAAAATAATACTTTTTTTATAATTACGGACCTCGTCTAAAACGATACCTCACATGCTTATGTTTGATAGTTTGATACCTTCTGGGAGTGGTTCTTAGAAGGTAGGGACCACGGGTAAAGAATCAAATATTAAAAAAAAAAATTTATCATATTCAGGATCAGCGACCTTGAAATGGCATACAATGACATACCACTTGCCTATCGATCCCCATTTTTTTAAGGTCTTGTGAAAAGGAGTAACTTTGACCCCTCATATCCCATTTGGGTATGTAAACCCCTGGGTTCAGTTGATGTGGCCTGCACAGCTTCAAGGCCTTCTGTTCACTTTTGCTGTAGACACCTATTGGTTTACTTTTTTATCAAAAGATTGTAAGTTTCTACAAAAGAATATGGTCCTAAAATGGCCTAAAAACGAGATATTTTCAGATCTAGAGGGACAAAAATAGAGGGGAAACCCAAAAAATCTGGTGTCTTGCATAAATAAACATCAAGATGAGTCGAATGGTGTTTCACATGAAGAGGTGTTCTCGAACTGGTGAGTCAGGCAAATCTGAACAAAAAAATAAAAACAACACTGAAGGGATTTAAAAGCATTACATTAGAAAGATGTGACAGGCAAGATAGATAGATAGATAGATAGATAGATAGATAGATAGATAGATAGATAGATAGATAGATAGATAGATAGATAGATAGATAGATAGATAGATAGATAGATAGATAGATAGATAGATAGATAGATAGATAGATAGATAGATAGATAGATAGATAGATAGATAGATAGATAGATAGATAGATAGATAGATAGATAGATAGATAGATAGATAGATAGATAGATAGATAGATAGATAGATAGATAGATAGATAGATAGATAGATAGATAGATAGATAGATAGATAGATAGATAGATAGATAGATAGATAGATAGATAGATAGATAGATAGATAGATAGATAGATAGATAGATAGATAGATAGATAGATAGATAGATAGATAGATAGATAGATAGATAGTGTTGGGGCTCTCGAACGTAGCCCTGGAGTACCACGGTGGAAATATTTGCACTTTTTATTGAAACAATTTTATTTAAGTTATCAGTTCCTAACTACTTGGAAAGAGAAAGAATGAAGACTCTGTAGAATCAATCGTTTTGCTCTGAATGTCTGCTTTGTACAGTGCCAGTGTTTGTCAGTCCTTTCTCCGGAGAAACAATGTAGCTGCTTGTTTGGAGAACAAACAATGTCTGAATGAAAAGTCACTTCAAACCTCTAAATCCTTTCCCTAGTGAATATGTATATCTGTGTGTCCAAATGTACGGAACATTCTCAGACTCACTTAATTCAGTAAAGGCCCATGAGGTCCCTAAGCCTATGGTGGCAGCAACAAATTGGATGGCAGACCAGAAGCCAGTGATGAACAAGGTCTCCATATTGGAGCATGCGGTATTTTAAAAGAAGTGTGATGCTGGCATGTCTCTCACATTATTTTCTTACTCGACTCTATATAAAAATAGCTTGAAAACAGCCTTGAGTCCATCTCAATCAGCCATACGACAAACCAGAAAAAAAAAACCTAGTGTATGACTACAACCCATTAATTGAAGTCTACTCCATTAACTTAAATTTGTTAAGTCCAGCCATGACACTTTGTGCCACACATCACATTCTGTTATAAACTGAGATATATATTACTGTTTAATTACACTGATGTTAACTGCAGTTTACATTTCACTTTAAAAAAAAAATCAACTTTTGCTCATTTTGTTGGCTATGGTTTGACGGAATTGTGATTAAACTAAAATCAAAAAGGGTAAAAATAATCAACAGTATAATAAAGATGCTAATTTAGTGTTAACTTATACTTGTAAACATGCTTGTAAGAAATGAGATGAACTGAGGCCTTTCAGCCACCATGATGCCCCAATGACCATGATCAGAAAAAGCATTGTTTTAGACAAAAACTCCCTACTAATAAAGGCAATTTCTAAAAACCACTGTTTATTTTTTTACTTACATGAGGAATAAGGTGTAGCAAAGCATCTCCGCTCAGTGTCCCAACAGCCAGCGCAACCAAGAAACTGAGAAGAAATTTGAAAAACACCCTGTTCATCAGGGGAATCAGAATCACTCCAAGTAGAGAGAGCATACTGATGATGGTGATGGATAAAAATCCACCTATCCAAGCTGCAAAGAAAAGCATAGCGGCATGAACGAAAGTGTACAAGTGAAATGGAACTACAAAGGAAAACAATTTAAAACCAGCGCTTTAACACACAGAGAAAGAAAAGAATTCCGTAAAATGACATTCTTATCAAAAATATTTCATTTTGCAATTTAGATTAGCCGTAGGCCGTCTGGCTAAATGACTGCATCTGTGACCAGTCAGTAGTGAAATGTCACAACCTCAAGAGAGACTTCTTGTCAACACAGGCTTTATTAGATATTAAAATGCATGCGGACAAGAACTGAAGACAATTAACAAAAGTGAGAATGTGGAAAAAAAAATATTCATCATTGAGAAGTCTAGAGGAGGGAAATAAATTAGTGCAGTGAAGGCTATGGCAGGGTATAATAAGCATAAGTTTAATATGTCACTGTACACTGTGCAACTATATCTTATAAATCTGCCTTTTTCTACTCACATGCACAGTTGACACACAGCCAGATTTAGCACAGGGGCTCACCACATAGAACTGCTAGGCAAGCATGATAATATAAGACAGACAGAGACAACTGGAAAACGTGCAGCCAGACTGAGAACTGCTGTGTACTATTATTTGTATGTCAAAGTCAGCGTGAAACTGTATCCTCATTACCTTGTTTGGAATTGTATGTTCACCTAAGTGGGGGCTTGCACATGGAAAAAACAGTATAAAGCCTTGGAAAACGGCCAAGCACACCTTGGAAGCCAAAGAACAGATGGGAGATAACGTCATCCGATCCTCAAAATCCTTCTGCTGCACCGGTGAAAATGGCACACTCTACACATTGGGCCCTCCTTCCTTTGTCTGTTATGCAGTGTAAAATGACATTAAACAAAGCGAAGTTATTTCTCTTGCGTGATTTCTTACTGCTGTTATCACTAGGGAGGGGTATCGCCTTTTATTGTACATCTCTATAGAGATTTGGGTTACGTAACACGCTGCAATCACAAAAGAACTCATTCCCAGGGAGCTAGCGCTATCTGCGGGATTCACAGGGTAACCAGCTTATTTATTGGGATGAACTAGTGCTGTGAAAAAGTATTTGCTTCCCTTCCTGATATCCTCCGACTTTGCACATTTTATGCAATGAGTGGCCTCAGACCTTTAGACATACTGGAGAAAGGGAACCTACAGTGGGTAAAGAAAAGAATCCCCCCCTTCAAAATATTCCCTTTTTTTTGCTTTACAGTCTTAAATGAAAACACACACAAAATATTTCTTCCCAGTTTTACTTACTCAATGCAAGCTACAACATCCAAGTGAAAGATTTCACAGTTACAGTTCAGAAAAATTATAAATAAAATCAAAAACAGGACATACTAAGATTAATAAAGGCTCACCCCCCAATGTCAATGTCATTTTGTTGACCCACCTTTTGCTTTAATGACAGCCTTGAGTCTGTTGGGATACTTCTCTATCAGCTTTGCACATATAGATTGTGTAATATTTGCCCATTCTTATTTACAGAACTTTTCAAATACGCTCAAATTGAATGGTGAGCGTTGGTGGTCTGTTATCTTCAAATCTTTCCACAGATTTTCAGTGTGATTTAGGTCTGGGCTCTGATTGGCCACATGAGGTCATTCACTTTTTTCTCCTTCAGCCACTGTGTGGTCAGTTTTGCTGTGTGCTTCGGGTCATTGTCATGTTGAAAGGTGAACATTCTGCCCGTCTTCAACCTTCTGGCAGAGGGTAGCAGGTTTTCGTCAAGAATTTGACGGGATTTTGTAACATCCATTTTTCATTGTACCCTAACGACAGCCCCAGGCCCTGCGGCAGAGAAACACCCCCACAACAAGATGATGCCCCCTCCATGCTTTACTGCAGGTATGGTGTGCTGTGGATGGTGAGCTGCATTGGTTTACCGTTTGGTATTGAGGCCAGATAGTTTGATTTTGGTCTCATCTGACCATAACACCTTTTTCCACTTGGCATCAGAATCTTCAAGGTGTATTCTGGCAAAGCTCAAACGAGCCTTAATGTGGCCTTTCTTGAGAAGTGGCTTTTCCTTGTGACCCTCCCGAACAAGCTACAATTGTGGAGCACTTGTGAAATTGATGTTGCATGCACACCATTAATGACCACTCTGTGTCGCCAAATCCTGTAACTGGCCATTGACCTTTTGGTAGCCTCTCTTACCAGTTTCCTCCTTGCTCTTCCATCAAGTTTGGAGACATGGCTGGATGCAGGGAGGGTTCTAGTAGTACCAAACACTTGCCACTTCTTTATCATGGACTTTATTTACTGTGCTTCTTGGGATTATTAAAGCCATTGAGATTTTTTGGTGTCCATCTCCTGCCTTATGTCTGTCCACAGCTCTATCCTGTGGCTTGCCACCCATCATCAGTTATTTGCTGTCAGTTGCACTACCAAGCAATGGAATGAATGCTCCAGAAACAGATTCACTAATCACACTGATTACAACTGATCACAGGTGGGAGGAAGCCAGTAACCATGGTCTGCAATGAGAATGGTGGGCACTTACACCTGATTGACTTTAGGAGGAGGGTGATCCTTTATTAATCTCAGTACTTCTTGTTTTTTATTTTTTTTAAACTGTAGCTGTGATATCTTTCACTTGGATGTTATAGATTGCATTGAGTAAGTAAAGCTGGAAAAAATATTGGTTTGTGTGTTTTCATTTAAGGCTGTAAAGTAAAAAAAATGGGAATATTTCAAAGGGGGGGGGGGGGATTCTTTTCTATACCCACTGTATGTGAACACACAATACGTAATACACAGGAAACGTGAAAATGTGTGCTTCAGCTTTAACCATTCAAGTCTAAATATTTGGTATTTCTCAACTGTAATAGAAATTTGTCATTTGTCACCCTCTAATAGAGGTCCATAGAGGGCTAGAGCCCTAGAAAATGAGCAAATGTGAAAAATACCATCCAATTCATAATCATTAGTCTGAAAGGATACGCAACATGCTTATGTTTGCAATTTTTCATTTTTAACCTTCAGTGAGTGGGCTCTTGGAGAGCTAAGATCACAGGTAAAGTATCAAATATCAAAAATATGATTATATTCAATGTCAGCAACCTTGAAATAGCATAAAATGACACTCCACGTACTTATATTGTTGATCCCCATTTTTTTGAAGTTTGGTGAAAAGGAGTAACTTTAACCCCTTGTATCCCATTACAGGGTGTAACCCCTGCAGCCAGTTCATGTGACATAAACAACTTCCAAGTCTTTCCGATCATTTGCGCTATTGCACCTATTGGTTTGCTCTTTATCACAGCACAAAATACGGTCCAAAAATAGTCTGAAAATAAGCATTTTCCATGATTAGTGGGACAAAAATAGGGGTGAACTTCAAAAAAGCTCGACATCTTGCATAAGTAGACATCAAGACGAGTCAACCGATACAGTAATCCCTCGCTATATCGCACTTCACTCCATCGCGGATTTTATATGTAAGCATATTTAAATATATATCGCGGATTTTTCGCTGCTTCGCGGGTTTCTGAGGACAATGTGTCTTTTAATTTCTGGTACATGCTTCCTCAGTTGGTTTGCCCAGTTGATTTCATACAAGGGACGCTATTGGCAGATGGCCGAGAAGCTACCCAGCTTCTTCTGTCTCTTGCGCTGATTTTCTCTGATCCTGACATAGGGGGATTGAGCAGGGGGGCTGTTCGCACACCTAGACGATATGGACGCTTGTCTAAAAATGCTGAAAGATTATCTTCACGTTGCTATCTTTTGTGCAGCTGCTTCCTGAAACGACATGCTGAATGGTGCTTCGCATACTTAAAAGCACGAAGGGCACGTATTGATTTTTTTATCTGTCTCTCTCTATCTCTCTCTCTGCTCCTGATGGAGGGGGTGTGAGCTGCCGCCTTCAACAGCTTTGTGCCGCGGTGCTTCGCATACTTAAAAGCCAAACAGCCCTATTGATTTGTTTGCTCCTTTGAAGAGGAAGATATGTTTGCATTCTTTTAATTGTGAGACTGAACTGTCATCTCTGTCTTGTCATGGAGCACAGTTTAAACTTTTGAAAAAGAGACAAATGTTTGTTTGCAGTGTTTGAATAACGTTCCTGTCTCTCTACAACCTCCTGTGTTTCTGCGCAAATCTGTGACCCAAGCATGACAATATAAAAATAACCATATAAACATATGGTTTCTACTTCGCGGATTTTCTTATTTCGCGGGTGGCTCTGGAACGCAACCCCCGCGATGGAGGAGGGATTACTGTATACCACATGTGGAGGTTTTCTTTGTACCTGCAAGTCTGGAGGCACTGGACAAAAAATACTGAAGTGATTTCAACCATTCTTATGAAAGCAATAATTACCGCCTATATTCGCACTGGGTGTGACGAGGATGGACAGGATTAGAAAGGAGTACATTAGAGGGTCAGCTCAGGTGGGACGGTTGGGAGACAAAGTCAGAGAGGCGAGATTGCGTTGGTTTGGACATGTGCAGAGGAGACATTTTTTTGTTCTTTATTTCGCCTTATACAATTTCTTGTATTAGGAATTTGTTCGTTTTCGCCTACCCCTTGGGGTTAGAGCGCAGGGTCAGTCATTGTATAGCGCTCCTGGAGCAATTGAAGGTTAAGGGCCTTGCTATTTCATTTATGTTAGGTAGAATGCCCAGAAGGGACTGGGTGGTCTCGTGGCCTGGAACCCCTGCAGATTTTATTTTTTTCCCCAGCCGTCTGGAGTTTTTTTTTTTGTTTTTTCTGTCATCCCTGGCCATTGGACCTTACTCTTATTCTATGTTAACTAATGTTGTCTTATTTTAATTTCTTACTTTGTCTTTTATTTTCCTTTTCTTCATTATGTAAAGCACTTTGAGCTACTTTTTTTGTAGGAAAATGTGCTATATAAATAAATGTTGTTGTTGCTCAAGGGCCCAGCAGAGAAGGATCGCTTTTGGCAGTGACGGGGATTCGAACCGTCAACCTTCGGGATACCAGCGCAGATCCTTAGCCTCAGAGCCACCACTCCACCCTAGGTGCTGGATGCTGGGTATATTGGGAGAAGGATGCTAAAGATAGAGCTGCCAGGGAAGAGGAAAAGAGGAAGGCCTCAGCGAAGGTTTATGGATGTGGTGAGAGAGGACATGCAGGTGATGGTTGTAACAGAACAAGATGCAGAGGACAGAAAGATATGGAAGAAGATGATCCACTGTGGCAACACCTAACGGGAGCAGCCTAAAGAAGAAGATTCAAGAAACAATGTTACCCAACATCCATCCATTACCCTTGTAAAAATGAATTGCCGCCATTGACTCAATAGTTGGTTGCAGTACTTTTAGCAGCTATAATCACAACTACTGCGGTGGGTTGGCACCCTGCCCGGGATTGGTTCCTGCCTTGTGCCCTGTGTTGGCTGGGATTGGCTCCAGCAGACCCCCCGTGACCCTGTGTTCGGATTCAGCGGGTTGGAAAATGGATGGATGGATAATCACAACTAAACACTTCCTATAATTTAATATCTTTCATATTGCCAAAGTGCTTTAATTCAAACACACTAGTTGGTTTGCAAGTGTTTCAGGTCCTCTTACAACATCTCTATTGGGTTCAGGTCAGAACTTTGACTTGGTCCCTCCAAACGTCTAAGCCATTCAGCTGACTGGGTTTTGTATTTTGGCTCATTGTCCTGCGGTGTAACCCAATGATGATTCGGTTTCAGATCACAGTCAGTTGACCCAACATTCTCCTTAAGAATAAACTGCAGAATTTATAGTTCTTTTAGTAATAACAAGTCTTCTAGGTCCCGGGGCAGTAAAAGCGTCCCACCCATCACACTACATTCCCATGTTTTATTGTAGGTCTGATGTTCTTACTGTTAAATGCCAGACATAGTGGGACCTGCATCATCCAAAAACCTGTACTTTTGGAAAAATAATTCTTTGGACAGATGAATCAAAAGGCTTGTGATCCAGGCCAGGTGTTTCTTTGCAAAGTTGAGACAATCACTAATGGTACTCTGGGTTTAGCAGAGGTTTCCTTCTTGCTCCTCCATCATGAATTCTATTTTTCCCTCAGTCACTTTCTTATCATGGAGTCATTAACACTGACCCGAGCTAAGGCTAGCGAGGCCTGCTGTTCTTCGAATGGTCTTCTGTAATCCTCTTTGACTTCTTGAATGAGTCATCAGTGCACTCTGGGGGGTCACTTTGGCAGGCTGGCCTTTTCTGTTAAGTCCAATTCTCTCCATTCTGCAGATAATTGCTCTCACTGTGGTGTGGGTGAGGCACAGGGCCTTAGAAATGGCTGTGTAACTCTTTCTTAATGAGTATGTTTCAACAACTTTTTTCCCTTATTTATTCTGGAATTTCCCTTCATTGAGGGCTAATGTTCTTCTGCAAACCTTCTGGTGAAGACTTTACTCTCGTAGTTAATCTATATACAGTGGAACCTTGGATTGCGAGTAACTTGGTATGCGTGTGTTTTGCAAGACGAGCTAAAATTTTTAATAAATTTTGACTTGATAAACGAGCAAGGTCTTACAATACGAGTAGTACATCAACGCTTTGTCTGCTGAGCGTCATGTGATCACAACTGAGCTGATGGTTCTTCTCTCTCTCACTGGAGGATGGTGGGAAATCATCTCCTATTCTCCGTCTGAGTCGGCATGCCTCTCTCATAGAGTCAACATCTGTACGCGTGTATACTGTTTACTACAGCATTGTGACTGTGTGTGTGTGTGTGTGCTGTGACGTGCGAGTCCCCGTCTTGCACCCCAAAACACGAAGCTGAGTCTCAGTACTTTAGCAACACCAGCTTTATTCAGCTTGAAACAGCAACAGCGCGTATATTTATGGTAGCGGGATCTGCCACTCTCCAATACACAGACACAGCAGTCAGGTAGGGTCGTGGCCAAGCAGTACTGTGCCCTGCGCATTTATAATGTTCCTTGTATCACCCATCGACGGCAGGCGCTTATAGCATGTCTGCGATCTTTTCGGATTCGCTTTTACGGCGAACTGCTACAGCGCTGGGAGACTGCGATTGCTTTGGGACGCTCTTCCGTGTGTCTTCCCGTTGGGTGGAATCCCACAAGAGTTTAGAAACTCACTCACACCAGCCATGATTCTTTTTAAACGTAAAGTGCAGCATAATTTGTTTTATGTATTTTTACTTTATATTTTGTATTAATCATTTTTATATGAATAGTTTTGTGTTGTGGAATGAATTATCTGAGTTTCCATAAAAAATTATGTGGTCCAAACGCGTTCTGTCTGTATGTCTGTCCACTTTTCGCGAGAGAATTACTTAACAGATTTAGATCTGGCTGTTTTCTATAATTTGTTTCAACTTTCCGGTTGATTTTGCACCTTCTCTCATCGTGCTAAGTACCAGAGTTCGCTTGCAGTACCGATGTATTTATGCAAATCCAACAAAGTGGATGTGGGCCGAGAGCAGAGGGGCTGGGCCTTCCTCATTCACTCGCCAGCCTCTGTTCGAGTTAGTTTATGTCTCGCCACGTGTGAGTGCACCGTGCCTCCGCTTAGCTAGGGATACCTGTTTGTTCCACAGACATTATCATCTACTGATTGTTAAGGAATAACGTTTGACGTTTTTGAGAGAGAGAGAGATCAGAGCTATGTGAGTTTTAGAGGGTAGCTGCTGATTGCCAGAGATATCAAGGCCATGTGCTTTTCTCCCCTTGTGGGGGACGCTCTCCCGTCAGAGCTGAACACGATCAGATATAGTGCCAATGTCGATTGATTTTTAAAGTATTGTCCTGTTTCATTACTATGTGGTCAAAGCCACGGGGTACAGCTAGTGTCAATATATGGGGAGGTTGGGTTCAGTTAGCCGAGTCAAAGTTTCAGTGTTCCATGAGAAGTGGTTTAAAGAAGAGACACTGCCTAAAGAGCATATGAGGTTTAAAACGGAAATTCAATATTATGGTGATGTTTTCTTACCAGACTCAATGGAATTGGATTTTTGAGATGAATCTGAGCTTCTGAGTTGAGTTTCGTGGTCTAGGGAAAAAAAAAAAGAAATAAAAAATGATTTAACAAGCTGGAATCCAGTCTCGCGGGGCAAGATGACATTTTTGGAATGACAATACACGTCTGGAGACAACTCGTTAAAATCTTGCTAGTGGTTAGCAGTGAAGTGCACCTCTGACAAGGTGCCACCCACAGGCCCGCCCCCAATTTCCTCCAGTCCATGCATTGTAAACATTCCGGTTGCAACCCAAAACACAAGCAAAGCAACATCCTGGTACCTACCAACTTTTATTAAATTTGTTAAGGCAACATTAAAGCTAATGTTTCAAAATGGATGCCTTCAACTTAAATGGATGCCCAGGTTCTCAACAGGATTTTCCAAGGGGGCCACAGGTGAAAATTACATAAAAGGGGGGCTATGGCACGAGATTAGGGGGCCACAGAGAGAAGAGGGAAGCGAAGAAAACAGAGACGTGAAGAAAAAAGAAAACAGAAGTGAAGTGACCGTGCTTCCCAGTGGATGAATCGGCAAGTACACTCTGTGGCGGCAACATCGCTTCCCCTTCCATCCTCCTCCCACTTCCCCACTCCAACCCCTGCGTGGTACCCTGGGGCGATTTCAGTATCTCATGTGTCACGGGAAAGGTGCCTGGCTGCAGCAGTGTTAGTGCTCTTTCTTCCTACGAATATTACGGGTATTTTAGCTCGTTTTTGCCATTCCTTTCGCAATTGCTATTGAAAATAACTGCTTAATAACTTTTATTTCCAATTTGAGAGTTTATCTTGAAATTAGGGATGCACATTTTCCAATCAATCAATCTGCACTTTCAAAATTTACAATAGACTAATTTTGCAAAATATTAAAGAATGCAAAAAATTTCTTTTAAAATATGCGTATCTCGTTAAAACCAAAAAAGAAGGTCCTTGAACACAACCTTTCAAGTATCTTTGTTGAGATATTCTAAAGGATGGTTTCATCTTAAAACGTGCAAAGCATGTATATTAACCATCACCGATTTGACTGAAAGAAATATGTGAGACCTCTATGTCTGAAATTAAATTTCCCACATTCGTTTTGCAAAATTCGTACCAGTGTTGTAGTAATACAGAATCAGGTTTCAGTGGTGTGAATTATTTACTGAGCCACACGTCGCATCGTCTTAACATAAAGGACAGAGGTGATCTTCGGTTATCCCTCACAGCAATAGAAACGGATTTAAAAATCAACCACAAGGGTCATATTGATCGAGAAATAATTTTTGTATTTTATAAATTAACAAAATTATTGTATGTAATTTGCATTGTTATGTAATAAATTGTATTGTGTTATAATAAAACATGTTCTATTTACAAACAAAACATTTAAATAGCTATATTTCTACTGGTAAGACAGGGTGACCACAGGAAGGAAATGAGGTCGAAAGGGGGCCACGGTTGAAAAAAGGTTGAGAAACCCTGCCTTAAAGGATAAGTTTGATATTTCTGAAGTTCAAGTTATTTCTTCACAAACATGGGATATATGCATTTACTGCACAAAATTGTGTTCTAAAGTTAATCATATCTCTATTATAAAAGGAGATCCTGGGACGAGACTTTCTCGGAGATAATTTGAACTCCCGCGAGATAATTTCAAGTTCTGTGAGACGAGACTTTTTGCCAAGAGATTACGACAAGTCCCGCCCTCCTTTCAAACAATTACAACTACGCCCACGGTCCAATAACTTCTCATTCGTGTGAATGCTATTGTCAGACACCGTTCCTGCGCTCTCAGCTCCAAGCAGGGTCGGAAATAAAAGACAAAGAGTAGAAGACAAAGTAGAACGTCGTAAAGACGTTCAAAAACTTTGCCGCAATACACATGCAGAGCAGGTTAGAGGTTATGAAAGTACTAAAATTCGAAAGTCTCAAAAAACTGATAGTAAAGATCGCATTAGCGCTAGCAAATAGAAATTATTACTCAGTGAAATTACAGAACAGCGAAAAGAGATTGAATATATGGACATAGGTGATATGTCAGAAGTATGTAGATATTGTTTGGCTTTAAACTTTAAGTCAGAGACTTGTAGATTGTCTAATTCATGTTGCCATCAGGGAAAAGTAGTGTTTCTTCCCAATGAAGAGGCCTATCCGCCAGAATTGAAAGATTTGTTGTTAGGTGAAAGTGTAATCCACATACACGAGCGGCAGAGACATAACGTGGCAGGCACGCCAACGGTCCACTCAGCTCTCATTCGTGTGAATGCTATTGTCAGACACAGTTCCTGAACTCTCAACTCCAAGCGGGGTCGAAAATACAACACAAAGATTAGAAGACAAAGTAGAACGTCATAAAGAGGTTCAAAATGTTGGTGCGATACACATGCAGAGCAGGTTAGAGATTATGAAAGTACTAAAATTCTAAAGTCTCCAAAAACTGATAGTAAAGATCACATTAGCGCAATATATGGACATAGGTGATATAATAGCAGTATGTAGATATTGTTTGGCTTTAAACTTTAAGTCGGAGACTTGTAGATCGTCTAATTCGTGTTGCCATCAGGGAAAAGTAGTGTTTCTTCCCAGTGAAGAGGCGTATCCACGAGAATTAAAAGATTTGTTGTTTGGTGAAAGTGAAATCCACATACGCGAGTGTTATATGAATCTTGTTATAATATTGAGATTAATTGTCACTTCATCTGTTTAAACTGTATAAATTCATTTCTTTTCTGTAAGCATGCAGAGCTGAGCCAGATTTAGCATAGAGTGCCAGCATTCAGAATTGCTGGGCCAAACATGAGGATAAGACAGACCGGTACAGCTGGAGGACTGTGTCAGCCTAAAGGAGAACTGAGTGTTATTTTAAACCTACTGTCTGATGTCAGCTAAAAGTTTGTACCCTTGTTTGGAAATGGGCTCTGTGCCATCTGGGGGCTTGCACGTGGAGAAATACTATAAAGCATCTTGGAGGATTGCCAGCCATTGGGAGACCCGACGCCCGGACTACAGGAGACTACGTCGAATTAGTCCGAGAAATCCTTCCTGCGCTGTGACGATGACTGCAAACTCCATACACAAGGTCCCCACCCTTGGACTGAGTACTGCGGTGTGTTTCCCCCGTTAATTATGCAGCGTAAGCCGAAATTAAATAAGAGCTAAGCTTATCCTTCGATCTCATGTAATTTTATAAACCGTCAATTTGCATGGGGTGGGAAGGATAATATTTATTTAAATTCAGGGTATTAAAACGCCGCAATTGAAAAAGAACACATTTCCAGAGAGCTAATACCTCTCTTCAGGAAACAGCGAGCGGCAGAGATGCAAAGTGGCTGGCGCATAACGCAGGCCAGGGGGTTGGGGAGCGAAGCCTCTAGTTTTTGATGAATTAAAAAAAAATATCTTGCCGCACTGCTGCTTTAAAATGGAAGGTATGGGACACCAAGGAAAACATTAAACGTACCAAACACATCCATTTTTCAAGCCAGTTGGCGAATCGGAATTGGTCATCAGATGTTGACACAGATAGTAAAACTAATGCATATGGAACTGTATGACCGAACAGCAGTGATAGGCCTGGTGGATGGAAAATGCCAATGTGTTTCTCTTTAGATACAACAATCAAGTCAGCGAAAAAGACAAATAGCACTGTGTAGGATAGTGACAGCAGTTAGGAAAGCCACGGAAAGATGGGCAGCCGTAACACCTGGGAACACAGAGGTGACAGGTGACATTTTCTTCATAAGACTCTCATATTTTTGACATCGTGATAAAACCTTAAAGTTCTTTGTGACAGTGTGGTACCCCACCTCCTCTTTACATTTTCTTGTTGAGTCGTCATGAGCAGCCCGTCCCCATTCTCGCCACAGGTTAGTAGTTGTGATGAGCACTGGTGACCACTAAACACCGCATTATTATGGATTTGTCTATCTAGACAAGATGTGGACGCTGGTGATGCTTTTTAATGCCAGGTGTAAATGTAAGTCAGCAAAACTATACACAGATACCATCAATATATGAAACACACTTTAAAGGGGGTCTTTGAGAAAAGTAATATTGCAGGCCATATGTAACACATTTTGAATATTGATGGAATGGGTTGTTTTAAAAAGGATTACAGGCTGTGAACCTTGTGTCAGACACCCCAACTTGTAGCTTGAATTTAAGAAATATAAATATTTGGCTACAGTTTTAGAATTATGTTCCGTCATCTTGGGGGTCCCCTGAAAGTTTATTGGGAGCTTTCTAGTGGGCCGCGATTCCCCTGGTTGAGAACCACTGTTCAAATACATATGTAAAAACTCCATGAAAATCCTACCTTCTTCCTTATGGACATGGTGGGAGTCGTTTGATTTGCTTAGGTCAGATGCATGTACAATGCAGGATTTAGAGTCAATCTGATTCAGAAGAGCTGGACAAAGGTAGGTGAAATCTGTATATGTAAGAACCATCTCCATATTCATGCCATGAGAGGACAATATTCTGGATGCATTTAGACACTGCATAAAAAACACAAAAAAGTATTTGCAGTTTAATTTACCATATAGTTTGGATTTTCTGAACAGTATTTCCTTCCTTATAGATTTAGAAAAACAAAGGTCCTATTTTTTAAAAGTACCACTATAGAAATCCACCTTTAAGACCTACCTTTTACTGGTTAGGGTTATGGAGGCGAGAATGAAATTACATAATCACTTTACAAAAAAGATACTTTTTTATTAAAATTATTTAATGTTGTCGTTTTGCCAAAATAATTCTTGAATTCTCTGCAAAAATCTGAATACTGATATGAAAGAGAGATTTCAGATTTGACTTTAATACATTTACAATCTTTCTGTAAACATGTTTTCACTTTGTCATTATGGATTACTGGATGTAGACTGAGGGTCAAAAATGGAAGATGTATACACTGTAAAAAAAATGTAACTATGTGATTGTCGACCCAGTGTAAAAATGTTTGTTATTCCAGCATTTCTATGTTAAATGTTCAGCTTGACAATCGTTTCTTCATTGTGTGGCACAGATGTAAGTTCTATTTTTCTTTTGGGTTCAAATGTAAAAATCAGCATTTTGAGAATTAATAATCTGTTGTTTGTGTGAGTTTTTCTTTTGCGCAATGCGCATGTCCTGCGAGAATATTCTCAATTTAGGAAATTTGGACACGTGCATGACTCCACGACTCCACAATCTGTAATTACTAATGTTTGATAGCCCCGACTTAAGGTAAGTACATGCATTTACAAGATTAGGACTTTCCTTTGAAGAAAAGCATATAGTTAAAAAATCGGGGTACGATTTATTAACAGTTGCCACGCAAGTAACCTTACTAACTTCGACGACCATCGAAGATAACTTACTGCTGAACGTAAATACGTTTTTATGTGTTTAATGTTAGCTTGTGTTATTTGCAACGTGTAATGATGGCGGGTCTCTTAATTACGGAAGATTTCAGTGACTATAACAGAATCTGAAAATGAATAATTATAAAAATGAAAGCTCAATTGTCTTTACTGTGGTGGCTTTAACTTTTTAACAAAAGCCATGCCATTGCGATATTTCCCTCTTTCCTTTTTTCACTATAACAACTCTTGTGTTTTTATACCTAAAGACCCGACATCAGGACACTTTTTTCACTTACAGTTAGCGGTCTGAATTCCAGTAGTTACTGCGGTGCCCGACTCAAGCTTTTGAGGCACCATACCAAAGTTTAGAGCAGAGACTGGACGCAGATGATTACACTTTATTCAAGTGGATTGGGCAATAAGAGCTTACAGCAACGGTCAGATAATTTTGTTTTTTAAAATGGTAAATTAATAAAATAACATCAATATTCTAATCAGTACCTTTACTTCGCATGCAGTCAAAAAAAATTAAAAGATGGCATGCATGCCACGCACAATAACGGCTTGTTTTAAAACTGAATGTTCTAGTAAATTATTACGGGTACTGGGATGCATATGTATAACAGCTTGTAAAGGCAGACGCATGATTACTGGTTGGAGTACAGTAATCCCTTCTTGATCGCGGGGGTTGTGTTCCAGAACCCCCCACGAAAGGTGAAAATCCGTGAAGTAAAAACCATATGTTCATATGGTTATTTTTATATATTTTAAGCCCTTATAAACTCTCCCACACTATTATAAACATTTCCCACACAGTTATACAGCAATAAACCCTTTGTATTCTCTTAGATATTAGCTAAGATTCGTTGAAATTATGTATGTAAACACACTGTTTATATACAGTAAAACCTAAATATTATTTTAAAGATATCGAGCGTCTCCGATATCACATATGTTACAGCCATTACGATAGACAGGCCACCAGCAATAAATACATTCAATGCAAGAAAAATTGTACACAGAAAAATGTGTGTACAGTGACACTAAACTATGTACATGTAATAAGTACTGTACGTAGATAATTAATTATGGTTACTCACCAACAATGACACGACGATTTGTCCGATAACGATAAGTTTAATTTTACTACACAACAAAGGAGAGCGTTACAGCTCTTCTAAAGGAGCCTCTTCAGGCGATTGTGTAGCACCGCCGTTGTTCTTCTTCCAGCAGTCTTCAATCCAAATCCCTAAACCAGATTCCATCGGAGTACCGCCTTATTACGTCTACTTACAACTCGTTTTGCGCCCTGGTTAAAGGATACTGCGGCCGTAGATCTTATATTCTTTTCCTCCTTTTTAAATAAAAAGAATCGTGGACTCATTGATGCCGTAATGGCGTCCTGCAGTCCTGCGGGGAATCGAACCTCAGACATCAGCGTCAAAGACGAAGTCCCTTTACACTACGCCACGGCGTGTGGTTCGTTTATTTGACAGCCTGTAGGTCCGAAGTAATTACATTCATTGCATTTGTAGACTGAGTCTCGACGACCTGAATTGTATGGGTGGTTACCTACCAGGTACTAACGCTTGTCAAATAAACGAACCACACACCGTGGCGCAGTGTAAAGGGGCTTTGTCTCTGACGCTGATGTCCGATTCCCCGAGAGGGGAGCAGTAAAGTGTGTATGCCTGATGAGCCCAAACGAGGGAGAAACACGTGTCGCGTACTCTTTCCATTATTTGACAGTAAACTATGCAATATATATATATATATATATATATATATATATATATATATATATATATTGTGACAGACGACCGGCTATGGACTCCGGTCATCACCCCCAGGCCGCTAGGAGGAGCCCTCCGGACAGCATATTTGTGCCCCGAGTTCCAGCAGGGCCTTATGGACTTTGTAGTGTTTTGACACAGCCCTGCTGGATACCTTGGGGGCCGCCAGGAGTCGCTGTAGGGGGGCTAGTGGGCTCTGGCATGCCCTTTAACCCGGGAGTGCATCCCAGTCACGTGACTGGAAGAAGCGATGTGCTCCCGGGATGAAGAAAAGGACTTTGCCCTGACCCGGAAGGAAAACGGACTTGTGGGTTTGGCTTGGAGCCACTTCCGGGTCAGGGGCTATAAAAGAACTCTGGGAAGCCCAGAACACTGAACTGAGCTGGGAGGTAGGGTGGCGACGTGTCTGGGAGTGGAGGATTGTTATTATAGAGAATTGTTTATTGAATATATGAGTGTGGTGTGTGGAGTGCTTTGTGCACTGTACAATAATAAAAATAGTTATTGTACTTTCACCTGGTTTGAAGAGTGGTACCTGAGGGTTCGAGAGGTGGACAACACGCATAACTGCTACAATATATATATACACACACATATATATATATATTATATACACACACATACATACATACATACACACACACACTATGTGTATTTTGTCAGATGTCCAGGGACCTTGCCCCACCAGGACGCCGTGAGAAGGTGAGGACCGGGAGAAGGGCAATATCTTGCCTGGAATGTAAGAGGGCAGCCTCCCTGGATTGTATGGGGGCCACGGACCTAGGGAGCCCAACCCTGTGGAGCGAGAGAAAGAACTTTAGTGGTGATTTGGGCACTGTGTGTTGTGTTGTGGAAAAGGGGATGTGTAATAAACTGTGTGTGTGTTGGCCTCCGCGTCTGTCTGTGCCCGGGTACAAGGTTCACTATATATATATATATATGTATATATATATATACAGTATATGTTATCTATCTAATGATGTGTATATATATATTTATTTGAAGGACACTATAAAGGGTATACTGATAGGACTATAACTGTATTGATCTCCAAAAAGAGAATCATAATAGGCAGATCTAAAGAAAGTACTTAACTTTTCTAGTACACGTGTGCAGCAAAACTGAGAGAAAGCCTGCTGTTGTTCCATAAGAGGTACTCTTGCGGTAAGAAGACTGAGCCATCAGTGTTACAAACATTAGCTAATTCCGGAGTACAGAATGTGTTGTTAAAACTGATTAGCAGGGATCATGGGTAGAAACAATGCAAAATCAGGGTTAAGGATAAATCAAATATGCTGTAAAAAAATAATTATCATTATACAGTATAATGACAGCCCATGCCATGTAAAATGCGTTGTGTCTTACCTCATGATCATGGTGGTCATGACTGTGATCATCTGTGTCTTCAGACCCGGTGTGCTCTTTAGGTATTTGAGGAGGTAAGTTGTGATCAGAAGAAACAAAGAAGTTACTGACAAGGGGCTGCTCAGTTGTTGGCTGGATAGGAGGACCAGACAGTCGTGTCCTTGCAGTGGTAGCCTGCCGATTCTCTTCAAAGGCTGGAACATCATTGATACTTCTTGGGTTGCGAATCTCACTTGTTTTTAGCAGAATGTTGGAGGTATATGCTGGTGTAGTGCTGATTTCATGAAAGACTTTCTTGTTGTACGTGTTGTGATCTCGGTTGGAATGTTCTGATTTTTTATTAGTTAAAGTATTACCCTTTGCACCTTTTGGAATGTCTGCACCTTTTTTGCTGGCTGGGATGTCATGCTGGTGCTGGTGAGAATGCTGGTGGTGCAAATGGTGCTGCTCATGTTTGGAGGCACCTGAATGATGATGGTCATTATTTTTTCCATGATCATGCTTATGGTGCACTTTAATTTTTTTTTCATTGTCTATTCCAATGCTTTTAAGCAGCTTTTTGAGTCCAGTTATGGATATAGTGCCATTTTCACCATAACGTTTAAACAGAATTTCTAAGTTGAGATTTTGCATATGCTTTGCCGTTTGGAGATCAACAGTCTGAGTAACTTCAACGCTAGATCTGTGCAACTGACGGTCTGAATTTTGATCAATAACGGCATCACACTTTACTTCAGGGTCTTCATTAAAGTGTCCTTTACAAAGTACATTTAAGGTAAAAAGTACTGTAAGCAAACATCTTCTTGATGCCATTTCTAGAAAAGGTAAACACACAAAGAGAAAATGAATCCAAGAACCCCTGAACAGCTGTTCTGTTAAATGATCAATATGCAATGCAAATATCTGTATCTCACACATGCCCAAAAAATATGAGTGATGCTTTGCACTGGGATAATTTGGGTTAATGTAATCAAGCAGGATGATCAGATTACAGCTAAATGAGAAAGTGAATTTGTTTATGAAGTATTATCATAGATAGATAGAGTGACAGACAGACATGCAGACAGACAGATAGATGTGAAAGGCACTATATTATATATATATATATATATATATATATATATATATATATATATATATACACACACACACACACACACACACACATATATATATATATATACAGTACATATACACAGTACTGTGCAAAAGTTTTGGGCAGGTGTGAAAAAATACTGTAAACTAAGAATGCTTTCAAAAATGGAAGTGTTAATCATTTATTATCATCAATCAACAAAATGCAGTGAATGAACAAAAGAGAAATCTAAATCAAATCAATATTTGGTGTGACCACCCTTTGCCTTCAAAAAAAAGCATCAATTCTTCTAGGTACATGTTTTAGTTTGGGAAAATGGTTCAAAGGTTTTAACAGAAAATAAGCAGGCAAGAATCAGAGAGGAAAGGTCCAATACTTCACTTGTTTACTTGTTCAAATATAATATCAGTTACATACAATATAATAGCAATATACATGCAGATATAGGAATTGTACTATTGACTTACAGTAATATATATATAAAGATATATGATTTATACTATTGACTTACAGTAATACAGATATGTGAATTATACTGTTGACTTACAGTAATATCAAAAGACCCAGAGCCATCATCCTAGACCAGTAGACTGAGGGAGCCCGCGTGTCAGTCTCGTCAGAGGATCAACTCGTGAGCCTGGTCCAATACCGGGCGGTGTGCACGTTCCCCACGGTTGAGCTTCCGAAGAAACTGAGGGCGGAACCTTCCCTTATATACTAATTGAGTGTCCTTACCCAAAATGGCATACGTGTAAGCAGTGTATACAGAAGTGATCAGTTTCAGCACACACCCTTCCACGGGACGCAGTATTGTTTTTCTTCTACTTGGCCCTCACTGAGATGGTGCCTAGTATCAGAAGACACACAATAACAAGCGTTGCTTGCAATGAAGCCCCTCGAAGTGAAAAACAAGTACATAGCCTTGACTGTATTCCCATAACATTCTGAAACTCTTTATGAGAAGCAAGTGTAAAAGGCGCTATATAGCGCCCGACCCGGCACAGACTCACGCAGAGGCACGTACTTTAATAAAAGGTACTTTATTTTCTCTTCAGCCGTGGGGCACGCCTTCCCCGTGTCCCACAGGCCCAACACAGTCCCAAAAGCACTTCAACACAACAACTCACACTTCTCTCCACCTCAGCACCACCACTCCTCCTCAGGCTTAGTCCTCTTCCTCCCGACTCTGGCTCTCTCGAGTGGTGGTGGCTGGCCTTTTTATACCCCACCCGGATGTAGTCCAGGTGCTTGGTCACCTGGGCCTAATTGCATTTCCGGGTGGGGCTGAGGAATTGACCAGCCGGGCTGGTAAGTCCACGCAGCTCCCCCAGGTGGCCATCCAAGCCCCCAACCAGGCTCTGGAGGACTCCATGTCCCATGGAGCCTTGCGCCAGGTTGGGGAATCATCGTCCACCAGGGAGGCTGCCACCAAGCGTCCCGGGGGAGGTACTGAGCTGCCCATGGTGGCTCCCCCGGAATAGATGCAGCAGGGGCGTCCCTGCCGGGCATGGGACCCGGCTGTCCTTCACACAGGTTTTTGCACATTCTTTCACTATCATCCCAAACATTCCAATCTTTGTAGCTGGTTTTGCACTGAAGCGACCAACCCCCCCCCTTACTCCTTTATTTCATCCCTTCTCCTGTTACAGAGAAAACCTTTTTTATTACAGTACACTTGCACACAGTTTTTGAAGGAACTCGGCTGGTAGGTTGTTCCAAACATCTTGGAGAACTAACCACAGATCTTCTGTGGATGTAGGCTTCCTCAGATCCTTCTTTCTCTTCATGTAATCCCAGATACACTCGATGATATTGAGATCAGGGCTCTGTGTGGGCCATACCATCACTTCCAGGACTTCTTGTTCTTCTTTACGCTGAAGATAGTTCTTAATGACTTTGGCTGTATGTTTGAGGTCGTTGTCCTGCTGCAGAATAAATTTGGGGCCAATCACACGCCTCCCTGATGGTATTGCATGATGGATAAGTATCTGCCTGTATTTCTCAGCATTGAGAACACCATTAATCCTGACCAAATCTCCAACTCCATTTGCAGAAATGCAGCCCCAAACGTTCAAGGAACCTCCACCATGCTTCACTGTTGCCTGCAGACATTCATTATTGTACCGCTCTCCAGCCCTTCAGCGAACAAACTGCCTTCTGCTACAGCCAAATATTTCAAATTTTGACTCATCAGTCCAGAGCACCTGCTGCCATTTTTCTGCACCCCAGTTCCTATGTTTTCGTGCATACTTGAGTCGCTTGGCCTTGTTCCCACGTCGGAGGTATGGCTTTTTGGCTGCAACACTTCCGTGAAGACCACTTCTGGCCAGACTTCTCCGGACAGTAGATGGGTGTACCTGGGTCCCACTGGTTTCTGCCAGTTCTGAGCTGATGGCACTGCTGGACATCTTCCGATTTTGAAGGGTAATAAGCTTGATGTGTCTTTCATCTGCTGCACTAAGTTTCCTTGGCTGACCACTGCATCTACGATCCTCAACGTTGCCCGTTTCTTTGTGCTTCTTCAAAAGAGCTTGAACAGCACATCTTGAAACCCCAGTCTGCTTTGAAATCTTTGTCTGGGAGAGACCTTGCTGATGCAGTAGAACTACCTTGTGTCTTGTTGCTGTGCTCAATCTTGCCATGACATGAAACTGTCTTCACAACCTCACCTTGGTAGCAGAGTTTGGCTGTTCCTCACCCAGTTTGAAGCTGTTTCTGTTTCAGTTAATAACTGTGTTTCAACCTACGTGTGACATTGATGATCATTAGCACCTGTTTGGTAGAATTGGCTGATCAGACACCTGACTAGAATCCTACAAAATCCCTGACTTTGTGCAAGTGTACCTATAAGAATTGATGCTGGTTTGAAGGCAAAAGGTAGGAACACCAAATATTGATTTGATTTCGATTTTACTTTTGTTCGCTCACTTTGTATTTTGTAAATTGATAACAATAAACAATCATTATTTAGATTTCTGAAAGCATTCTTTGTTTACAGCATTTTTTCACACCTGCCTAAAACTTTTGCACAGTACTATATTATATATATATATATATATATATTATATACACATATATATATAATGTATATACACACATATATACATATACATATACACGTAAGCAGTAGCTTGGCCTCTGTCCGATCACTGGGCAGCTGTGTGCCATGTCTTACAAGTGCTGCTGTCTGCATTCATGGGCTTATATTAGCACGCACATATATGTTTTACAGTAGCATGGAAGTTTATATGGTGTGACGGACGGCCGTGGGTTATGCCCGGCCGGGAAGCCTGGAAGGACCAGGAGAGGGACTATACCTTGCCTGGACCACAAGAGAGCAGCTGCCCTGGTCTGTATGGGGACCACGGGGCCCGAGCATGGAAGCTTAACCATATTGGGGCCCGTGGCCACCACAGGGGGGTGCCCGGAGGATTGTGAAGCACACTCGGAAGTGCTGCCAGAAGGAATTCCACAGACACCTGGGATGCTTCCGGGTGCTCATTCGGCACTTTTGCCACACCAGAAAGTGCTGCTGGAAGACCGTCACAGAGCACCTGGAGCACACCCGGGTGGCTATAAAAGAGGCCACTTCCATCGAGTAGACGAGCTGGAGTCGGGAGGAAGAAGACAAAGCTTGGGAGGAGAGGAGTAAAGGCAGCAGAAGGAAGTCCGAGGGAGCAAGAGATGGACTTTTGAAGGGTGTTTGGTGCATGGGCACTGTGTCGTGTGCTGGAACTGTAAATAAATGTGTGTGTTTTCGGGACATTCTGTGTCTGCGTGTTTGTGTCCAGGCTGAACTACCACAATGGCAATGTTTCTTTATACAGCTTAGTGATAATAATAATAATAAGATATAATAGCACATAAGAGTGAGCTTAAAGAAGCAATTGTTAAAGGCTTGTCTTTTTCCTTCTTTCTCTTAAGCATGAAGCACTGTGTCGCAGTTGTTCGCAGCTTGGCCCTCATCAGTGAAGCTGTGCGCTGCCGTTCACTGGCACAGTCACCTATTATGTTAGCCTTAGCCTTACAGGATGCTAGCGCAACAAGTAATCATTTATTGAATTATAATTAGGCAGTTCAGTTTTCATACATGGGCCCTTCTGATCTCAACTTAATTGTTACGTTAAAAATTGATTAACAACTGAAAGGCCATCGATTTTAACAGCTCAGGATTAGGCCATAAGAATGAAGGGAGGGGTAATCAGGTGATGCGTATCGCCGGGTGGCAAATATGTCCTGCCAGCAAAAATATTTTTATGAGGTTTATTGGGAAGAAGACTATTATGGGGATGTCTTCAGGGGCAAGAAATGAGAGGGAGGTCAGTGGACTGGTGAGGATGCAGGGAATAGAGTTGGCGAAGGTGGATGAGTTTAAATACTTGGGATCAACAGTAGAGTAATGGGGAGTGTGGAAGTGAGGTGAAAAAGAGAGTGCAGGCAGGGTGGAGTGGGTGGAGAAGAGTGACAGGAGTGATTTGTGACAGACGGGTATCAGCAAGAGTGACAGGGAAGGTCTACAGGACGGTAGTGAGACCAGCTATGTTATATGGGCTGGAGACGGTGGCACAGCTAAGATTTGCATTGGGTGTGATGAGGATGGACAGGATTAGAAATGAGGACATTAGAGGGTCAGCTCAGGTGGGACGGTTTGGAAACAAAGTCAGAGAGGTGAGATTGTGTTGGTTTGGACATGTGCAGAGGAGAGATGAGGGGTATATTGGGAGAAGGGTGCTAATGAAAAGAGGAAGGCTTAAGAGAAGGTTTATGGATGTGGTGAGAGAGGACATGCCGGTGATGGGTGTGACAGAGCAAGATGACGAGGACAGGAATATACGGAAAAAGATGATCCACTGTGGCAACCCCTAACGGAAGCAGCCAAAAGAAGAAGTCTTCAGGGGCAAGAATATTGTTATGAGAAGGTCTGGAACACCAGGTGATTGTTATGGGTAGAGATGCTGAATGGAGACAACATCATGGGAACCTCTATACAGTAGATGTTGGGAAACTAGTCTGGAAGGGGGGGAATTTGGAGATAAGAATTGTAATACATTTGGGGCTCACTTCATGAATTAAACTTTATGTGCTCTGCAATTGTTTTCTATGCTGTGCAATAAAGTCTGAAATTCTGATAGCCTTTCTGAAGACTCTGCTTGTATTTTCTGACATTTCTCCATAACAGCGTGCAGTTCAGATTGTGACAGACCTGCACCTCTTCTGTGATGGCGAGTTAATGAACAGATGGCTGCTGGGGTGGGTGGAGTCAGCTGCCATCTTCCCTGTTCTCTTTTTCGCTCTGGTGAACAGAACTTTTAATGCTGGGAGACAACAGCCAATGATTTTCTCAGCTGAACAGATCACCTGCTGCAACCGAGTCTCAGAAAGAGAAGAGGCAGGAGGAATCCAAATGGTGATGGAGGAGATCACAATACTCTTAATGATGGCCAAGTAACAATATATGCTTTGATAGGCCATGCTCTTTAAGCTGGCGAAGGAAGAACAATCTCTGCCTGGCTTTCTTGATAAAGGTGGTGATGTGCTTGGATCCAATCATGATGAATAACCACAGGGATAAATGGAAACAAACCAGATGGAGAACTGCTGGTTTCTTTGACACACACAGAAAGGCACCATATAAATGAAATATTATTTTTATTATTATTATTATAATTATTACTTAAATTTTATCTTATATATAAACGTCTATGCGTGGAAGTGTGTGTGTCTGTCTGTCCGGCCCGGAAGTGCGAGGCTACAGCATGAAGCTCAAAAAGCTGGCAAGGCGGCCCCAAGTTAATGAGTCAGAAGAAGAAAGAAGTACGAGGCTACAGCATGAAGCTGAAAGAAAGCGACTCCATTGCCAAAGTAAAACCACCAAGGAAAGACAAACTTGCTTAGCCACTAATACACAAGTGAGGCATGCACATCAGCAAAACGAAACCTCCGAGGAGGGAGAAACTTGCTTAGCCGCTGATAGAAAACGGAGGCGAGCACGTTCACAAAACGAAATGCCGACTCTGCATTTCCATTTTCTTTCTGACGATTTCAATAGTTTCTAGGAGCCTGGGGTTTTTACACCATGGGCTTACACAGCTAGTTGTTGATAAGGAGCAATTAAAAACAGTGAATGCAGCCATTTAGGACTAAATTAAGCAATTAAGGGAGGGAAATCGTAACAAAAAGGATATAAATGTTGCTGGGGCAATAAGTGCTTAAGCACCAATAGTTGACTTTGAAATAAGAAACTGGGTTGGAACAAAAAACTGCAGCCACTGCGGCCTTGCAGGACCGACATTCCTTCTTCTTTGTCTTTCAGCTGCTCCCGTTAGGTGCTGCCACAGCAGATCATCTTCTTCCATATCTTCCTGTCCTCGTCTTCTTGCTCTGTCAACCCCATCACCTGCATGTCCTCCCTCACCACATCCATAAACCTCCTCTTAGGCTTTCCTCTTTTCCTCTTCCCTGGCAACTCTATCCTTAGCATCCTTCTCCCAATATACCCAGCATCTCTCCTCTGCACATGTCCAAACCAACACAAATCACACTTCTCTGACTTTGTCTCCCAACCTTCCCACCTGAGCTGGCCCTCTAATGTCCTCGTTTCTAATCCTGTCCATCCTCGTCACACCCAATGCCAATCTTAGTATCTTTAACTCTGCTACCTCCAGCTCTGTCTCCTGCTTTCCTCACCCCGGTATAATCCACCTCATCATTCTCTTAACCAGTAGTTTTAAAGTTCAGCCCTGGGAACCCCCTGAGCATGCAGATGTTCATCCCAACTAATTTCTGCTCTGAATGGACCTCGTGGACTGTATGTCAGAGGACTGGGGCTTTATGATGTGTGGTCCAGCTCCACGTGGGGAGGCAAAATTACTGGAGGGGGAGAGCAAGCGATCTCTAATCTATCCTTTAAATCCTTATAATTATAAGTACCAGCGTAACAATAGGCTTCATGGCAGGAACTCTTGGGAAAATTGGAAATTAAGGTCAAAGCTGTTTTATTTTCAGATAAGACTACAAAATGGCAACAAAAAGTTCAGAAGCAATGTCTCCGTGACTGAGCAGTTAACTTAGTGAGCTGGAATGTTAAAGGTCTGAATCATGAATTAAAGATAAATATTCTCTCACCTAACAGGTCTAAACACTAAAATAGTATTTTTATAGGAGACCCCCTTATTAATCAAGGATAAGTTTCAGCTGCATAGCGACTGGACTGGCGAAATATTCCATTCCAGCTTTACAAAGAAAACTAGAGGTGTGGGAATCTTAATACATAGAACAGTCACATTTGTAGTATCAGATGCAGTATCTGATCCTGAAGGGTGATATGTGATCGTCATGGGTAATTTATTTATCTGTAAAGTGATTTTTATAAACTCTATTGCTATGCATCTTTTGTTTGACACAGCTGTGTGATAGATACACTTTTATGTTTTAATGGTTTAACTGGTAAAGTGTTCCCTGCTTCCTTCCATCCCACCCCCTATTTCATTGTGCTTGCTGTGAGTAGAGCGCCCTACAGTAATACATTTCCTTTCAGTAAAGCACACACTTCATGCTATTTCTTGAAGCTTCAGCAAAGAGTAGATGGAATTCAGTCCCATCTATTTTCTCATCTGCAAATAGAGTTCAAATCATGTGTGATAACCTAAATTAATGTCTACAGTGTAAACGAATATTTACTGTATATGCATTTCTGTCGATAACCATAATTTTCCTTTATGTCACCACAGGCCAATGTCATCTATATGTGCTCTAGGCTGTTTATTTCCCTTTAACATAACCACAGACCTATGTCACAATTAAACACTGACTCACTTCCTAGTGACTAGTGCACAGTTAACATGGTCGTCTGGAGGGGATGAAGCAACATGAATGGGGTGCAGACACCTGATTCAACTGAAGAACTGTGTTTCTGTTAAGGATGTGAGCAACACTGAGCAGCACATGAACAGGCCTGTCTCCTTTTTGCTTCACTCTGTTACACCTCAAGACTATAAATACAAAAGCAGGTCAAGTCACTTGAAAAAATTCTCACATGATTCTGCACTTATGGGGGAGAATTGATAAGAGGGATGAGACAAAGAAGAGAAGGCAGGGGGTGCTGAAAGAACTGTCTACAACTTAACAAGGAACTGCTCATTGATTTTCGCCACAACAATGAGCCTCTACGTCTGGGCACTATTCAGGAAGTGGATGTATTTAGAGGTGGTCCACTCCTACAAGTACTTGGTGGTCTACATTAATAAAAGGTTGGACTGGTCTCAGAACACAGAGGAACTATAGTAGGGCAGTGCAGGCTCTTTTTCCTTAGAAGACAGTAGAGACATCCTTCACATCAGCTGGAACACTGTGAAGGCCAGTGTGGTGTGTTGCATTGGTAACATCACTTCAAGAGATTGAAGTGAACAATTGAACAAACCAACTAATTGCGCAGGCTCAGTTATGGAACACACTTTGCAACCCCCTGGAGGTTGTAGCAAAGGAGACAATTAAAACAAAACCCAGTACCATTACGAACAATGCAGCACACCCTCACTCTGACACACCGACACTAAGGACTTTCAGTCAATGAATCATTCAGCAGAAGTGTGTCAAGAAAAACGACTGGGGGGTCCTTAATACCAGCAGCAATACACCTGTATAGTGACTCACGATAACTGTATGTGCCAAGTCAGAACTTTCCCTTTGTTTTAGTCATTCTGGAGTGTGTTCAGGCCATAGTGTGTGTGTGTGTGTGTGTAGATATATTATGCATTGATTTAAAGAGCTTCTTTAAAAAGCCAAATTTCCGACTGGGGACAAACAAAGTTCTCTTTATCAATCTAAACTTTATCAAAATGGCCAGATGCATTACACGGCTGACCTTAGAGGTAGTGGCAGAAAAAAAAAAAAGGATAGTGGCAAAGGTAACAGGTCATCACGACTACTGCTGCATCCGGCGCAGCCGTGAGTGGCAGCCTTTTCAGCAGCTCCGTGTATGACTGTATATGTATGTGTACTTTTCTACTTTTATTTTTCTATTTTTATTTATTGATCACTCCTACCACTTTATTTTATGTGGATTCCTTCCCTGGACACACTTACTTTTACAACGTGGGCATGGATTTTAACACGCCGAGACTCGCCTATTCAAGTACTCAACTTCGGGCGCTGAGAACAAATGCCAGTGCCGGTGTGGTTCCATATTTACCCGACGAGGTAAGAAGGCCATATCGTGGCAGCAGAGCCGGCACTAAGCTACAAAAGAAGCGGCTTGCGAGAAAGTGGCGTTTCAAGCCTTCGGTGCCTTCTGTGATTCTGGGGAATGTAAACTCAATCTCAAATAAGATCGACGAACTGGCTGCGCTGGTGAAAAATGTAAGGACCTACAGAGAATGCAGTTTGTTGTGTTTCTGCGAAACGTGGCTAAATAACACCATCCCAGATGCCAACGTGGAGCTACCCGGGTTTAGCACAGTTAGAGCGGACAGAGATGCAAGTACCTGTGGTAAGCACAAAGGAGGAGGACTCGCTCTCTATGTTAATACACGGTGGTGTCACTCTGGACATGTTAACGTCAAAATCTCCACTTGCTGCAGGGATATCGAACTGTTGGCCGTAAGTTTACGTCCCTACTATTTGCCCAGAGAGTTTGGACATGTCATTGTTGTTATTGTATACATTCCTCCTCGGGCAGACGTGGAGTCAGCGAGTGACATCATCCATTCCGCTGTTGCTAAGTTACAAACGCAGCACCCTGAGGCGCTTGTGCTAATCGCTGGAGACTTTAACCATGTGACGCTGGACAAAACATTACCTGCATTCTCCCAGTATGTGGACTGTAACACCCGGGGAAATAAGACTATTGATTTACTGTATGCAAACGTTAAAGACGCATACAGCGCCACCCCGCTGCCTGCGCTTGGGAAAGGAGATCATAACCTGGTTCAGCTTCAGCCTCACTATAAACCAAAAGTTAGAGTCCTACCTGTAACCACACGATCATTCAGGAAGTGGACTCCGGAGGCTGAGAATGCTCTTAGAGAATGTTTTAGAACTACAGACTGGGATATCCTGCAGGGATCTCATAGTGAGAACATTGAGGAGGTTGTTGACTGCACTACTGACTACATCAACTTCTGTATGGACATTGTAGTTCCAGTAAGAACAGTACGCTGCTATGCTAACAACAAGCCATGGATTACAAGTGACATCAAGGGCCTTTTGAATCAGAAGAAAAGGGCTTTTAAAGACGGTGATCAGCATGAGCTCAAGCGCGTGCAGAAGGAACTCCGAGTCCAACTCAGGGCGGCGAAGGAGCAGTACAGGAGAAAGCTGGAGCAGAAGTTGCAGAATAACAGCATGAAGGAAGTGTGGGATGGGATGAAGATCATCACTGGCTGCAGCTCGAAGCGGGGTACCACCATCAAGAGAGACGTGAAGAGAGCAAACCAAATGAACAACTTCTTTAACAGGTTTGACCACCCTAACCCACTCTCACCTCGGAGTACTGCACCCTCCACACATCCTTCTGCTGATACCAGCATAGGAGAGACATCCCCACCCATAATTACAACAGCGCAAGTGAGCAGAGAGCTGAGGAGACTTCGTGCCAGCAAAGCAGCGGGTCCAGATGGAGTATCGCCACGACTGCTGAAGGTCTGTGCATCGGAGCTGGGGGGTCCTCTACAGCGCATCTTCAACCTGAGCCTGGAACAGGGGAGAGTCCCGAGGCTTTGGAAAACATCTTGTATCACCCCAGTCCCAAAGGTATCACGTCCTAGTGAGCTGAATGACTTTCGGCCTGTTGCTCTGACATCACATGTGATGAAGACCATGGAGAGGCTGCTGCTTCACCACCTTAGGCCACAGGTTCAACACGCCCTTGACCCTCTGCAGTTTGCATATCAGGAGAAGGTGGGAGCGGAGGATGCCATCATCTATATGCTACACTGATCCCTCTCTCACTTGGACAGAGGCAGTGGTGCTGTAAGAATTATGTTTCTAGACTTCTCTAGCGCCTTCAACACAATCCAACCTCTGCTCCTTAGGGACAAGCTGACAGAGATGGGAGTAGATTCATACCTAGTGGCATGGATCGTGGACTATCTAAAGACAGACCTCAGTATGTGCATCTTGGGAACTGCACGTCTGACATTGTGGTCAGCAACACAGGAGCGCCACAAGGGACTGTACTTTCTCCGGTCCTGTTCAGCCTATATACATCGGACTTCCAATACAACTCGGAGTCCTGCCATGTGCAAAAGTTCGCTGATGACACTGCTATCGTGGGCTGTATCAGGAATGGGCTGGAGGAGGAGTATAGGGACCTAATCAATGACTTTGTTAAATGGTCCGACTCAAACCACCTACACCTGAACACCAGCAAAACCAAGGAGCTGGTGGTGGATTTTAGGAGGCCCAGACCCCTCATAGACCCAGTGATCATCAGAGGTGACTGTGTGCAGATGGTGCAGACCTATAAATATCTGGGAGTGCAGCTGGATGATAAATTAGACTGGACTGCCAATACTGATGCGCTGTGCAAGAAAGGACAAAGCCAGTTATACTTCCTTAGAAGGCTGGCTTCCTTCAACATCTGCAATAAGATGCTGCAGATGTTCTATCAGACAGTTGTGGCGAGCGCCCTCTTCTACGCAGTGGTGTGCTGGGGAGGCAGCATTAAGAGGAAAGACGCCTCACGCCTGGACAAACTGGTGAGGAAGGCAGGCTCTATTGTTGGCATGGAGCTGGACAGTTTAACATCTGTGGCAGAGCGAAGGGCGCTCAGCAGGCTCCTATCAATTATGGAGAATCCACTGCATCCACTAAATAATGTCATCTCCAGACAGAGGAGCAGCTTCAGCGACAGACTGCTGTCACTGTCCTGCTCCACAGACAGATTGAGGAGATCGTTCCTCCCCCAAACTATGCGACTCTTTAATTCCACCAGGGGGGGTAAACGTTAATATTTAACATTATACATAGTTATTGTCTGTTTTTTTCACCTGTATTATTATCATTCTTTAATTTAATATTATTTATTGTATCAGTATGCTGCTGCTGAAGAATGTGAATTTCCCATTGGGATTAATAAAGTATCTATCTATCTATCTATCTATCTATTAACCTGAAGCACCTTTAGCCATCAGCTTATTCAAAACCAGTGCACTGAAAAGATACAACTAGGGGCTGGATCTACATTTATCTGACCATATAATGACTCCTTCCATTGTCTCTGTCTTCACTCTAGTAGTTGTATTGTCACATATACAGAATAGTGAGATTCTTAATGCTTGTCCGATCTCTAAGTATAATTAGTTATAGCTAAAACACTGGCATATGGACAATATATCTAGATAGATAGATAGATAGATAGATAGATAGATAGATAGATAGATAGATAGATAGATAGATAGATATGAAAGTCACTATATACAGTAATGTAAACTGCTCAAAAAAATTAAATGAATACTTTGAAAACACATCAGATCTCAATGGAGAAAAAAAAAATCATGCTGACTATCTCTACTGATATGGACAAGGTAACGTGTTAGGAACGAAAGGATGGCACATCGTTTGATGGAAATGAAAATGATCAACCTACAGAGGGCTGAATTCAAATCAAAGTGAAAAAATAATGCAGCAGGCAAGTCCATTTTGCCAAAATTTCATTGCAGCAACTCCAAATCATACTCAGTAGTTTGTATGCCCCCCACGTGCTTATATGCATGCCTGATAATGTTATGGGAGGAGTGGAGGCATGCTCCTAATTAAACGACGGATGGTGTCCTGGGGGATCTCCTCCCAGATCTGGACCAGGGCATCATTGAGCTCCTGGACAGGCTGAGGTGCAACCAGGCAGCATTGGATGGAGTGAAACATAATGTCCCAGAGGTGTTCTATTGGATTGAGGTCAGGTGAATGAGCATGGGGGCCAGTCAATGGTATTAATTCCTTCATCCTCTTGCCAAATGAGGCCGGGCATTGTCGTGCACCATGAGGAACCCAGGACCCACTGCACCAGCATAGGGTCTGACAACTTGGTCCAAGGATTTCATCCCGATACCTAATGGCAGCCAAGGTGCCGTTGTCTAGCCTGTAGAGGTCTGTGCATTTCTCCATGGATATGTCTCCCCAGACTGACCATCACTGACCCACCACCACACCGGCCATGCTGAATGATGTTACAGGCAGCATAACGTTCGCCACGGCTTCTCTAGACCCTTTCACGTCTGTCACATGTGCTCAGGGTGAACCTGCTCTCATCTGTGAAAAGCACAGGGTGCCAATTCTGGCATTCTTTGGCAAATGCCAATCAAGTTCCACGGTGCCCACTAAAGGACGTTGGACTCTCAGGCCCCCCTCATGAAGTCTGTTTCTGATTGTTTGGTCAGAGACATTCACACCAGTGGCCGGCCTGCCTGCTGGAGGTCATTTTGTAGGCTCTGCCAGTGCTCTTCCTGTTCCTCTTTGTTCAAAGGAGCAGGTACCAGTGGGTCCTGCTGATTGGTTTAGGACCTTCTGAGTCCCTGTCCAGCTCTCCTACAGTAACTGCCCGTCTCCTGGAATCTCCTCCATGCCCTTGAGACTGTGCTGGGAGACACAGCAAACCTTCTGGCAATGGCATGTATTGAGGTGCAATCCTGGAGAAGCTGGACTACCTGCGCCAGCTCTGTAGGGTCCAGGTATGGCCTCATGCTACCAGTAGTGACACTGACTGTAGCCAAATGCAAAATGAGTGGAAAAAACAGATGAGGAGGGAAAAATGTTAGTGGCCTCCACCTGTTAAACCATTCATTCCAGTTTTGGGGGTCATCTCATTGTTGCCCATCTAGTGCACCAAAGCACCAGAAACTGATTAACAAGCCCCTCTGTTACTTAACTGACCAGATCAATAGCCTAGAAGTTTCACTGACTTGATACTATACTCTCATTAAAAAGTGTTCCTTTCATTTTTTTTTGAGCAGTATATATATATATATATATATATGTGCAGCATTGTTCACAATGGCATTCAGTTTTGGTTTAATTCTCACCTTCGCTACTACCTCCAGGGGGTCCGACTGAGGATATACAGTGCTGCTTCTGGGTTTTGCAGTTTTTTACATTAGATCTGTGTATGCTTTATGATGTGTGTTGACTGACATTGGCACACTCTAAAACAACAATGAATACAAATGTATGAAAACTTAACTGCAAACCACCTAAAATCCCTCCTTAATAATAATAATAAATGTTACTTGGTGACTTTCTTGTTCTCATTTGTGGATCAGTAAAGTAAACATGTGTGGCCACCTGTCAAGTACTGGTCCCTGCTTTACGTGTTGGATAAGACCAACAAGATCCCAAGGTAAACTGATTTAATTTAATCTAAAGTCAACTTTTGATACGCTACACTGAATCTACAGATTACTGCTTGGGAGAAGATGTACAGGGAGGTTCAAGAAAACACTGACCTTTATTAGACACCTTTAGTGACGTGAAGGACTGCAAGGCACTTTTAGGAAAGTACAATACACCAAGACGGACTAAAACACACAAAGAACCAAACAAATAAAAATCGGATGCCAACTCATCATTGAACAAACGATCTATCTGAGGCAAGACGAACACGTTTTACTGGCACAGATCAGTCAGCTTACAGGAAACGAATGCAACAAAAAACCCACACAGCCTTCAGGGTCTCGCACATGTAATACACCGCCATGGGAAACGGACACCGACAAAAACACACGTGCCCTCACCTTACCGGTACCCTCTACAAGTGCAGCACAAACTGCGAGTTAATTGATGACATCACATTACGGTGCGAGGTCACGTCGGTTACCGACAGAGAAGCTCCAGCCGTTGCCTGATAGTAACGCTCGAGAGCCATTTTGGCCTGCGGTGAAGTTAAATCACCGATGCAGGTTTCCCACCACTTGCGGCCCGCATTGTCCGGCGACAACTCGCGCTTGCTCCGTGTTCTCCACGAGGCTCTCGGCGGTGCCACCTTGAAGGCCCACTGGGCAGCAGGCCCTACACGGTCCTATGCGGCGATGAGCTTTAGCTGGCGCTACCGAGCGGTCACTTGACGCTTTGGCGACAAGGGGCACGCCAGCTTTGGAGTGCGAAATGCGGTTCCGTAGGGCAGTGCCGTGTGCAAAGAAGGGGCAGAGACAGCAAGGCGCGCGCAGCGCACACACACACACAGACACACGCACGCGGCAGACTCAGCCTCCGGAAGCGCGGCGCAGGGGAGCGACGGCGGGGACGCTGACTGCTGCTCACCTCAGGCTCCGTTTCTTCCGCGCCGCCCACTTAGCTGCGATTTCTATGTCGTTAACGTCCTGGAGGGAACTGGCGCCGACGATGTCGCTTCTCTTAGGTGTCACCTGCCGCTCGGCTCTTGAAGTGCCGCTTGCGCGGTCCGGATTGTGACCTGTGACAGGGCCAACACGCGCTCTGTTGTTCCTTCGTGGTTCTCGCGCGCATTGCAGCCTCCGGACTCCAGGCTGGGTCACGTGACCGAGTCACCGGTGTCCTGTAGCTGGCGACTCGGCGGCGCGCCGCGGTAATCCGTCCAACTCCAAGGCGTCGTTTAATTAAAGTGCCATCGGGATCCTCCTTCGGTAAAGAGAGGCGACTTCGACAGATGAACAAGCGAACAGCACAGTCATCTTACATCCGGATACGACGGGGTAATGACGACAGACTTTGTGCAACGTCTTAATGTGTTTGGAAACATGGTGGAAATGTACTGACCACTGTCGGCTATGGCTGTATGAGAATCGTTAATGTAGGTCCGTTATAATTTATAGTGTGTTGTACCATTTTAGCCATTATGGATGTAGTGAGAAGTTAAGCAAAAATGCCCCCTTTTATTGGCTAACTAGAAAGTTTACAACATGCAAGCTTTCGGGGCAACTGAGGCCCCTTCTTCAGGCAAAAGTGTCATTTTGCTTAACCTCCCACTACAGTGGTGGGAACGTAACTTTTAAAAAGTAATGTAGTAACGTTACTCACGAAAAAGGAACTGAATATCGTGGGTTGGCTATTATTGCAAAATGAAATGCATTGCTTTACAGGTGCTGGTCATAAAATTAGAATATCATGACAAAGTTGATTTATTTCAGTAATTCCATTCAAAAAGTGAAACTTGTATATTAGATTCATTCATTACACACAGACTGATGTATTTCAAATGTTTATTTCTTTTAATGTTGATGATTATAACTGACAACTAATGAAAGTCCCAAATTCAGTATCTCGGAAAATTAGAATATCAATTAAGACCAATGCAAAAAAAGGATTTTTAGAAATGTTGGCCAACTGAAAGGTATGAACATGAACAGTATGAGCATGTACAGCACTCAATATTTAGTTGGAGCTCCTTTGGCCTGGATTACTGCAGCAATGCGGCGTGGCATGGAGTCGATCAGTCTGTGGCACTGCTCAGGTGTTATGAGAGCCCATGTTGCTCTGATAGTGGCCTTCAGCTCTTCTGATTTGTTGGGTCTGGCGTATTGCATCTTCCTCTTCACAGTACCTTATAGATTTTCTATGGGGTTAAGGTCAGGCGAGTTTGCTGGCCAATCAAGAACAGGGATACCATGGTCCTTAAACCAGGTACTGGTAGCTTTGGCACTGTGTGCAGGTGCCAGGTCCTGTTGGAAAATGAAATCTGCATCTCCATAAAGTTTGTCAGCAGCAGGAAGCATGAAGTGCTCTAAAACTTCCTGGTAGATGGCTGCATTGACCTTGGACCTCAGAAAACACAATGGACCAACACCAGCAGATGACATGGCACCCCAAACCATCACTGACTATGGAAACTTTACACTGGACCTCACGCAACGTGGATTCTGTGCCTCTCCTCTCTTCCTCCAGACTCTGGGACCTTGATTTCCAAAGGAAATGCAAAATTTACTTTCATCAGAGAACATAACTTTGGACCACTCAGCAGCAGTCCAAAGGCGAGACGCTTCTGACGCTGTCTCTTGTTCAAGAGTGGCTTGACACAAGGAATGCGACAGCTGAAACCCATGTCTTGCATACGTCTGTGCCTGGTGGTTCTTGAAGCTCTGACTCCAGCTGCAGTCCACTCTTTGTGAATCTCCCCCACATTTTTGTTTCACAATCCTCTCCAGGGTGCGGTTATCCCTATTGCTTGTCCACTTTTTTCTACCACATCTTGTCCTTCCCTTCGCCTCTCTATTAATGTGCTTGGACACAGAGCTCTGTGAACAGCCAGCCTCTTTAGTAATGACCTTTTGTGTCTTGCCCTCCTTGTGCAAGGTGTCAATGGTCGTCTTTTGGACAACTGTCAAGTCAGCAGTCTTCCCCATGATTGTGTAGCCTACAGAACTCGACTGAGAGACCATTTAAAGGCTTTTGCAGGTGTTTGGAGTTAATTAGCTGATTAGAGTGTGGCACCAGGTGTCTTCAATATTGAACCTTTTCATAATATTCTAATTTTCCGAGATACTGAATTTGGGACTTTCATTAGTTGTCAGTTATAATCATCTACATTAAAAGAAATAAACATTTGAAATACATCAGTCTGTGTGTAATGAATGAATCTAATATACAAGTTTCACTTTTTGAATAGAATTATTGAAATAAATCAACTTTGTCATGATATTCTAATTTTATGACCAGCACCTGTATATCAGGGAGTCCTTAATCACAGTCCTGGAGGGCCGCAGTGGCTGCAGATTTTTGTTCCAATCCAATTGCTTAATAAGAAGCTCTTATTGCTCAAGTAACACTCCTGCTTCACATTACTTGTTTCGCTCATTAAGATTTTGAACCCTTATTGCTTATTTTAGTCTTAAGCAGCTGTATTCTTGGTTTTTAATTGTTCCTTATTAGCCATAACATCCATCCATCCATTTTCTAACCCGCTGAATCCGAACACAGGGTCACGGGGGTCTGCTGGAGCCAATCCCAGCCAACACAGGGCACAAGGCAGGGAACCAATCCCGGGCAGGGTGCCAACCCACCGCAGGACACACACACAAACACACCCACAGCACACACTAGGGCTAATTTAGAATCACCAATCCACCTAACCTGCATGTCTTTGGACTGTGGGAGGAAACCGGAGCGCCCGGAGGAAACCCACGCAGACACGGGGAGAACATGCAAACTCCACGCAGGGAGGACCCGGGAAGCAAATAGCCATAACATGCAAATGACAAAAGAGATTAGCATTTCTCCATTTAGCTTGTTACCATTTACACTTGCTGTGTATTTATTGTGCACTATTGGGTTTAATTAAATACTTGGAAGGAAAGTGAAGAGTAAAAACAGTAGGACTGAGAATTACTCGGCTGTTTTAGACTTCAAATCATTTGGATGATATCCTTAGAAAGGGGAAGAAAATCTGGGATATGAGAAAGACCTGACATAGTGGAGTTAAAGCACTAACAAGCCGTGAAATGAAATTACTGGCAAAAATTGCTTTCTAAGTAAGCAACTGGGATAGAACAAAAACCTGCAGCCACTGCGGCCCTCCAGGACCGTGACTGAGGACCCCTGCTTTATATGAAACCGGTGCATTTCACTGGCATAAACCCAGAGCTGGTGTTCTGTCGATTCTTGTCAAAATAAGCTACACATGCAAATATTTACACATTGAAAAGTGAAAACGTCGAAATGAACATGACATGTTTACCCTTAACTACTCACGCTGGTGTATTTTGTACACCAATCTGTTATTTTTGTCCAACGTCCTTTTACTTGGACCTTCCGCCATCTCTCCTCAACATGATTCACTACAAGTACCGTGTCACAATGGTGTGTCCCTCCAGTGTGCCCCCAGCCGGTTTTATGAGTGGATGCACAGTCGCTAGTGCATTTGGTACTCCGGGCGGGTACTTGCATATGTATGGTTCGTTGCATACATTTTCCTTGTCTCTCTATTATAAAACAAAAATCTTGAGACAAGACTATTGCCAAGAGATTTTTTCAAGTCCCGTCCTCCTCTCAAACACTTCAGGTTAACGGCCCACGCCCGCGGTCCTCTCACCTCTCGTTCGCGTGAATGCTTCTGTCAGGCACAGTTCCTGCGCTCTCGTCTCTCATAAATTTTTACAATCAAATTGGTTAAATGCGTATCAATAGACTGCTGAAACAGTTGGTGGTGATGTTGCGGAAGATGAAAACATCAACTTACAATATCACAAAGAATATCTACAACCGTTAACACCGTCTGGTCTTCCACCGGCTGAATTACTGTTGAAAGAAGGATGCATTGTAATGTTATTGCGTAATTTATGTCTGAGTGATGGGCTATGCCATAGGAGAAGATTAGTTATATTCAAAATTGGCCAGACAATTCTGACATGTAAAATTTTAACCGGTGACAAGAAAGGTAATGAAGTACATCTTCAGGGGATAACATTAGATAGATAGATAGATAGATACTTTATTAATCCCAAGGGGAAATTCCCATACTCCAGCAGCAGCATGCTGATAAAGAAAATATTAAATTAATGAGTGATAACAATGCAGGTATACAGACAGACAATAACTTTGTATAATGTTAACGTTTACCCCCCCAGGTGGTATTGAAGAGTCGCATAGTGTGGTGGAGGAACGATCTCCTCAGTCTGTCAGTGGAGCAGGACGGTGACAGCAGTCTGTCGCTGAAGCTGCTCCTCTGTCTGGAGATGATACTGTTCAGTGGATGCAGTGGATTCTCCATAATTGATAGGAGCCTGCTCAGTGCCCGTCGCTCTACCACAGATTTCAAGCTGCCAAGCTCTGTGCCTACAATAGAGCCTGCCTTCCTCACCAGTTTGTCCAGGCATTAGACACCAAAGGAGATCTTGATATGCCATTCATATTAAAACATTAACAGTTTCCCATGAGAATAGCTTTTGCAAAGACAATTAACAAATCACAGGGACAAACATTCGAAAAAGTCAGTTTATTTATTAGAGAGAGAGAAACGATATTCACTCACGGGCAGTTATACGTTGCGTTGTCACGATGTAACTCCAAACGCGGAATCAAAATTCAATGTGATATTGACGAAAAGTTAATTCCAAATATTGTTTTTACTGAAGTTTTTTTTTTTATATAATTTTATTGATTTTATTGTAATCATTCATACAAATCGATCAATTTTTACAAAAAATAGGATTGAAAAACAAGTCGAACCCACCCCTGAGAGAGAGAGAGCATGGCCAATGGGGGTTAAACTTAAGGCTTGTAGACATACCTAAATTGATGAGTTTAATAGGCCAGTAGAGATGAATGGAGAAGAAAAAGAAATACGGAGATAATATTGCTGCCTCGGTGCTTTAAGAGCTTATTCTAAAATTTTATTGATTATATCCGGCCAGGTTTAAAAAAAAAATTCTGTACAGATCCTCTGACTGAATATTTGATTTTTTCCAATTTCATATAGTATAAAACATTGATTACCCACTGACTTAATATTTTTTCCAATAAACTCGGTTTTCTGAAAAGCACACATAGCAATTGCTATGTGCTGTGGCTGCTGTTAGCGCATGTTTGGCACCTCTGGCGGCATTGGGACACCTCAATGGTCAGCAGGAATATACGGTGGGCTGGCTGCCTGGCTGTCTTCGCACAACAGGTGGGTGGAGCAGTGGCACTCGCAGTGTGACACAATATGGTTTATACCGCTTATCATCATAAGTGGTCGCCCTCCTAGGCCAGGGGTAAGCAATGTCGGTCCTGGTGAACCGCAGTGGCTACAGGTTTTCATTCCATCCCAATTGCTTAATTAGAAACCAATCATTGCCAATCTCAGACCTTATTTAATTTTATGGCTTGTTAGTCTGTGCAATGTAAGGCTCTTATATCGTAGATTTTTTTCCTTTCCAAGGATATCATCCAAATGATTTGAAGCCTAAAACAGATCATTTTCAGTCTGTCACATTTTTCTGTTAAGTGTTTTATTAAATCAAACAGTGCATGATGAACACACACAGATGTAATTAGAAAAAAGCTAGCTGGAGAACTGCTGGCTGCTTTGTCTTTTACATCTTATTGCTAATAAGGAGCAATTAAAACACTGAATGCAGCAGTTTAAGATTGAAATAAGCAATTAAGGTTGGAGAACCTTAACAAGCGAGACCACTAAAATGAAGCATTAAAATGTCACTTAAGCAATATGTGCTTCATCAGCAATAATTGAGTTCTCGTTAAGGAACTGGGTTGGAACAAAAACCTGCACATACTGCGGCTCACCAGGACCGACGTTGCCTACCCCTGTCCTAGGCGAATGCTGCTGTAGGCGCAACAGCTACATGAAAGTGTTCAGCACCGCGATCAGCTGGGGACCATTCAGATGATGCTGGTACCTCACTTTTGTTTTCGATATCCATCTCCAGAGCACTTGCATCAAACTCCGAGTCTGACAATTCAGAGTCCTATTCAACGAAATTACGTAAAAGGTCCACTGAGTATTTTGCTTTGCACATTCACTTTGGTCTCTCACCAGATGTCTGCCATTTTAGAGGTTGTTTGCTCTTCACTACTCACGCACAAGTAGGGAATCGAGGTTAAATCAGCAAAACTATGTAACTTTTCTTCTAGGAAAGAGAGTCAAACTAAAACGTAACAGCGAGTTTTGTTGCAGTTTACATCTGATTACTGTCCTCTACCCCTGAATTTTGACAAAAGTCGACATTAGCCCTGAAAGAGTTAAAAGAGGAGAGTTAGGATTCTTCCAGTTTAGCAAAATAAGTCTGCGTGCCAAAAGTGTAGTGAATGCCATCACAGTTTGTTTGTCCTTCTCCACTTTAAACCCATCTGGAAGAACACCAAAGACAGCTGTTAATGGGTTAGGAGGGATTGTGACCCCAAGGCTGTCTGAAAGGCACTTAAAAATTTTGGTCCAAAATGATGTTAATTTGGCGCAGGCCCAAAACATGTGACCCAGTGAGGCTGAGACTTGATTGCAGCGTTCGCAGGTTAGTTCTCACCCTGGAAACATTTTAGATTTTGAGTTGAATAATTGTATGCTTTGCGCATATGGAGCTCGAGTGAAGTCCCTGCATTGCTACTTTCCACTCCCTTTCTGATATATCGACTAAGAGATCTTTTCCCCATTGTCCTCTTGGATCTTTGAAAGGGAGGGACTGTAAAAATATAATTTTATATATTGCAGAGATGGTGTCTAAGTCCTGAAAATTGAGCAATATTTTTTCAGCATGGATGATGGTGCTAGATGAGGAAAATCGGGCAGGTTCTGTTTAACAAAGTTCCTAATTTGAAGATAGTGAAAGAAATGTGTATCTGGAAAGTTAAATTTGGAATGTAATTGTTTGTAGGATGCAAAGATGTTGTCTGTATAAAGATCCATCCATCCATTTTCCAACCCACTGAATCCAAACACAGAGTCACGGCGGTCTGCTGGAGCCAATCCTAGCCAACACAGGGCACAAGGCAGGAACCAATCCCGGGCAGGGATGCCAACCCACCGCAGGACACACACAAACACACCAAGCACACACTAGGGCCAGTTTAGAATCGCCAATCCACCTAACCTGCATGTCTTTGGAATGTGGGAGGAAACCCTCGCAGACACGGGGAGAACATGCAAACTCCACGCAGGGAGGACCCGGGAATCGAACCCAGGTCCCCAGGTCTCCCAACTGCGAGGCAGCAGCGCTACCCACTGCGCCACCGTGCCGCCCCTGTATAAAGATCTCTGAGCAATTTAATCCCACATTTTTTCCAGATATTAAAAACTGCATATGTTTGCGAGGGTTGAAAGAGGTGGTTCTCTTGTAGAGGTGCCACAGGTAAAAGCTTCTCCATCTTAAAATGCTTTCTACATTGGTTCCAAATTCTGAATGAGTGAAGCACAATTGGGTTATTAGTATATTGGCGATAACTTGTATTTATTGGGTCACAAAGCAGGGAATGTAAAGAAGTACTACAGGATTTTATTTCTATTGCGGACCAGGCCTGTGTATGTTCATCTATTTGTGTCCAGGTTTTTATGGCTTGTATGTTTGCTGCCCAGTAATAAAACTCAAAGTTAGGTAAAGCCATGCCACCTTCTGACTTAGGTCTTTGTAGGGTCACTCTTTGGATACGTGGATGTTTTGAGTTCCAAATAAATGAGGTTATTGTTAAATCTGCTTGCTTAAAAATGATTTATTGATGTATATTGGAATGTTTTGAAATAAAAAAAGAAGCTTAGGAAGGATATTCATCTTAACAACGTTAATTCTTCCAGCTAGAGTGAGATGAAGGGTTGACCATCTATGCAAGTCTTGCTTAATTTTTTCCATACAGATGGCAAAATTTTGTTGATAAAGAGCTTTGTGTTTACTTGTGATATTTACCCCTAGGTATTTAAACTGATCTGCGATGATAAAAGGTAGGGTGGCTAATCTAATATTGTATGCTTGAGAATTCACTGCAAAGAATACACTTTTATTCAAATTAATTCTGAGACCAGAGATCTTTTGAAATTCTATAAGTGTTGTTAAGAATGCAGGCACAGAATTTTGTGGGTCTGATATATCAATTATGGAAAATCCACTGCATCCACTGAACAGTGTCATCTCTAGACAGAGGAGCAGCTTCAGCGACAGACTGCTGTCATTGTCCTGCTCCACTGACAGAGTGAGGGGGGAATTGTCTGTTTTTACCTGCATTATTATCAATCTTTAATTTAATATTGTTTTTTGTATCAGTATGCTGCTGCTGGAGTAAGTGAATTTCCCCTTGGGATTAATAAAGTATCTATCTATCTATCTATCTATCTATCTATCTATCTATCTATCTATCTATCTATCTATCTATCTATCTATCTATCTATCTATACAGTACCATATCATCTGCATAGAGAGAAATTTTCTGTTCCAGTCTTTCTCTGATAATCCCATTTAACTGAAGTTTTACAGTAAAAGTGTAAGTTTAAAAAGTATTTGCATGTTAATTTCAAATCCAAACAAAACGAAAACGTATGATGCAACGAATAACGCATCATGAAACATAATTTTCTTTCAATTTATTACATTTTGCTATGTTTTACAATGGTTAATTACTCACAGTAATGTAAGATAGTTAGGTCTATTATGCATATGTAACAATTCCCATGAAAATAACAAACTGTTTAAATTGTACATCCGCCTCCCCATATGCGAGCGGCAGAGCTGTAAAGTGGCTATCATGTAGCGCCCACCCTGGTGTTGGCAAGCAAAGCGAGCAGGAGGCAGAGCCCCCTAGTCTTATATAAATGTCTATGCATGCAAGTGTGTGTGTCTGTCTGTCTGTCCGTCCCGTAAGTGAGAGGGGGTGTCAGCATAAGGGCTCCACCTCCAAAGATACACAAGTGAGGCCAGCACATCAGCAAAACTAAACCTCTGAAGAAAGAGTCACTTGCTTAGTCGCTAATACAGAAGTGAGGTGAGCACATCGGCAAACCGAAACCTCCTCGGAGAGAGATGCCCAGAGTGGTTCCTTTCAATTACCTGACATCTTTATGTTCCACCTCATCTGAACTAGTGTGGTGCTGAGGTGTCACCTGTTGCATGGCTGCACTCAGGTCCTAATTTGGATCCTGAGTTGGTTTGTCGTGTGGTGGGTGCGGTGATGTGCTGTATCAGCGCCTGCTCCTAACCTCTCTCTCTCTCTCTCTCTCTCTCTCTCTCTCTGTCTCTCTCTCTCTGCTCTCTCTCTCTCTCTCTCTCTCTCTCTCTCTCGACATTTCAATTTTTTTCTGACAATTTCAGAGCACGGGCTTACACAGCTAGTTGCTTATAATTCTTCCCTTGTAGGGAGATCTTTCATAAAATGGATCGGTTCCTAGATGGCAGTAGAATTAGGGCTATACTGCTTGAAGAAAATTAATCTGAAGAATAATTAGGAAGCAACGAAGATGATAATAAAGAGAGGGTTGTCAATGAAAGCGATCAAAATACAGATTCAGAAATCGCAATTGGCCAAGAGAATATACATGCTGACACAAATGTGGACTCTGGAAGTTCTGAAGAATATGATGAAAGTGATGAATATTTCATTTGCAAAGAGAAGGTAACTAAGTGGTGCAAAAAGCATTGTGTCTGCAAAGAACATTCAACGACTGAAGTGAAATGTGATCCCTGTGCAAATCCTGCAGTGGGCGAAAGTGTGACTGGTGACAAATGAGCACTGGAGAAGTGGATCAGGTTTATTTTCACATCGTCCTAAACTGTGTCACACTGTTTAGTAATTTGGTATTAAATGACATTAAAAACATGCAATTTAGGGCGGCACGGTAGCACAGTGGGTAGCGCTGCTGCCTCGTAGTAAGGAGACCCGGGTGTTCGCTTCCCGGGTCCTCCCTGTGTGGAGTTTGCATGTTCTCCCTGTGTCTGCATGGGTTTCCTCCCGCAGTCCAAAGACATGCAGGTTAGGTGGATTGGAGATTCCAAATTGGCCTTAGTGTGTGCTTGGTGTGTGTGTGCTCTATGGTGGGCAGGTGCCCTGCCCGGGGTTTGTTTCCTGCCTTGCGCCCTGTGTTGGCTGGGATTGGCTCCAGCAGACCCCCCGTGACCCTGTAGTTAGGATATAGTGGGTTGCTTAATGGATGGATGGACATGCAATTTGAAATTTTTGCAGTATTTGATATTACAAGCTCACAGCGTGCATATAAATCATTTTAACACTCGTGCATAAAGTACACCATGCGAGTACTTATGAGATGAGAAATGGTGCGAGTAGTTAAGGGTTAAAAGTTTGGGGTATTGCTCACCATCAGCCAATTTTTTTTTTCTTAAGGTTGCACATACCAGTCATGTTTGGCTTACAGTCACAGCAATGCTGGACAAAATAAACATTAAAATGGGAAAGGCATTGGATTGAGGCATTGGATACGTTTGCTCCTCATGGCTTAAATGAAAAATAATGATTTTATTAGGGTCTGTTTTATCCATCCATCCATTTTCCAACCCGCTGAATCCGAACACAGGGTCACGGGGGTCTGCTGGAGCCAATCCCAGCCAACACAGGGCACAAGGCAGGAACCAATCCTGGGCAGGGTGCCAACCCACCGCAGGACACACACAAACACACACACACACCAAGCACACACTAGGGCCAATTTAGAATCACCAATCCACCTAACCTGCATGTCTTTGGACTGTGGGAGGAAACTGGAGCGCCCGGAGGAAACCCACGCAGACACGGGGAGGGTCTGTTTTAATTAATTTTATTTATTTAAGAAACTTATTTATTGACTGTTGTTTTCAAATAAATGTATACTGCGCAGAAGAACATTTCGATAGGTTGTGTGGCTTGACAGAACACCGGTGTTTGTTCTGCCTTGTAGCACAAATCGATAGTTATGCCTGTCGATCTGAGGTATCGAATCGAAAAATACTACCCCACACAGTTCTGTCAAATTAAAAGAAATGTAGGTTCAGTTGTTTGACAGGAAAATGCTTCTAAATAAATCATTTTTATTATTATTTTATCATTTTTATTTTTTATTAGTCTTGTCAAGCAAGAAAGCTTTCAACTTGGACACATTGACAGAATTATTTCAGGTCATGTCAGGTGGGGTTGGGGTGCAGGCACCGGTACAACGCATTGCTGCACCCACCACATGAAAAAACAGCTCGGGATCCTGATTGGCAATGCCCCCTGGCAGACATGCGGTCCAGTCCCACCCTCTATCTACCGCAGCCAGGTGTTACGTGGGCGTCCCCTTGGCCTGGTTTAGTCTCTCGGGTCCTCAACAATGAGGATCTTGCACATTGTTGACAATTATTTCCTGTATTAGTAAATGTTGTCAAGTAAATTTTAATAAAAGTTTTTTTTTTTTTATACAAGTGATCCATAAACACAGCTGGGTAGCATCGCTCAATACCGTACAATGCGTTATTAAGAAGTAAGCAAGCAAGGACCATTTATAAAAAGTGTTGTCATTTCTACATGGTGTGAGTGAAATGTGTGCAAATACCCTTAAATGACAGTCTGCAATGTGCACTTTAATCACATCTGAATTGTTTCATTTGTAAATTGAAACTGTGGAGCAGTGTAGTCAATCACGGAAAAATGTTTTTTTTTTGCCAGACATTATGGGACGTAATGAACCTGACTAATCAATACTCTTAGAAATAAAATATTAGTACTATCTAGACGAGAACAGGCCATTCAGCCCAACACAGCTTGCCAGTCCTAGCCAGGTAATTCTTCTAAATTAACATCAAGTGTAGGTTGAACATCCCTAAAGTCCTATTTGGTAGCTTATTTGATGTGTCTCACTGTAAAAAAAATAATACATAAAAATACACTGCATTAACCATATATTATCACAGTCGCAAAACGTAAACAGTTAAAATAATGATATTAAATAGATAAATACAATACAGGGTCACACACATGTGCGCTTAGGAGACAACTAAAGGGCCTGAATAATTGTAATTCCATGCCTGACCAGCGGGCGGCAGGATGCGCTAATTGTCTCTCTCATTCCCTTACAGGCCATTCTCGGGAAATCCCGCCCAGTTCCGGCGCCACCGTTGACATCACTTCCAGTTCTGGCGCTGCCAATGACGTCTCTTCAGGTTCTGGCCCTGATTACATCACTTCCTATGCTTGTAGTTTAAAACCGCCATTTTAAGGCAGCAATTCAGTTCTGTGTCGGACTCATACCTGTGAACATGCCTGTTCAATTTAACCAGTTTTGCGGCCAGGATACGTTATCCGGGTGGCTCCCCCAAACCTTTACAATGACTCTTTGTCGTTCTTGTGACAACGGTTTACATTTGAGTAGTGTTTAGCTGTCAATACCGATTCATTGTTTCAACGGGCAACTTCATTTTACGTGTAACTGTCGTATTGCAGTAAACTCATAATGGTACAGAATTCTAAATTTGCCTAAAGTTAGTACATTTGCCCCTGCAAATACTTCTTCTCACCGCCCCATACTTATAAAAATGTAACGATGTTAGTAAAGTCATCATTCACTGTGGTTATGGAAGCTGATTTATTCAGAGTAATTTTCAATATGCTGGTGAAACTGTAGCACATCCAATATCAGAAAAGCAATGTTTCCTTCTCCATTGGGTAACATGAATTTTAATTCTGTAACTGTTGAATCAATGGCCAAAACAAAAGCTGTTTGTTTAGATTTTTCTTACTTTATTATAATTGAAGATTGTTGTTCGTCTCATACAGGAAAATGAACTGCCTATTGTAGGTATATTGTAGTCAGATGTAAATTAGAGAGAGAATGAAGCAGTCCAATTAATTATTACTTTAATTATAAGAATAATAATTCTTTACATTTGTATAGCGCTTTTCTACTCAAATATCCATCCATCCATTTTCCAACCCGTTGAATCCGAACACAGGGTCACGGGGGTCTGCTGGAGCCAATCCCAGCCAACACAGGGCACAAGGCAGGAAACAATCCAGGGCAGGGTGCCAACCCACCACAGTCTACTCAAATAATTATAATTAAAAAATTATAATTGTTGACTCCATTAGTTTTACTGAGGCAGACCATATACTGGTCTATGCTCCTGACCATTTTTTAATGGTTTAATGATTGGCAACTCAGGTGCCAGTCATTTAACTGTTAAATTAGGACCAACTTTTATTACAGTGTATGGTTCTCTGTGTGTAAAGAAAAACTTGTAATGTTTTTGTGAAATTTGCCTCAATAAGTTTCCAGCTGTGTCCCCCATGTTCTTGCTGAACACATTTTAAAGTCACCACTTGATCCACTGGACGCAATCCCTTCATAATTTGAAACACGTCAGTCAGGTCTCCTCTTCATCTTCTTTTCTTTACACTGTAAAGGCTCAGCTCTTTGAATCTTTGCTCATAACTCATCCCCTGTAGCCCTGAATCAGCCTAGTCGCTTTTCTCTGGACCTTTTATTGTGCTGCTATGTCTTTATGGAGAATAAAACTGCACCCAGGACTCCAGATGAGGCCTCACCAGTGTGTTATGAAGACTTGAGCAGACCCTCCTGTGACTTGTACTCCACACATCAAGGCGCTATATAACCTGACATTCTGTTTGCCTTCTTAATGGCTTCTGAACACTGTCTGGCAGTTGACATTGTCGAGTCCACTATGACTCCTAAGTTCTTCTCACGGGGTGGACTTTTGATTTTCAGACCTCCTATTGTGTATTCATATCTCACATGCTTACTTCCTACGTGTCATACTTTACATTCACCGACATTACTTGTCATCTGCCACAAATCTGCCCAAGCCTGTTTGTTGTCCCAGTCCTGGAGTCAGCCTCGTTGCTCTTCTCTGGACCTTCTCTAGTGCTGCTATGTCCTTTTTGTAGCCTGGAGACCAAAACTGCACACAGGACTCCAGATGAGGCCTCACCAGTGTGTTATAAAGCTTGAGCAGAACCTCCTGTGACTTGTACTGCACACATCAAGGCGCTATATAACCTGACATTCTGTTAGCCTTCTTAATGGCTTCTGAACACTGTCTGTCAGTTGATAGGTGTTGTATTCACTGTGATTCCTAAGTCCTTCTCATAGAGTGTACTTTTGATTTTCAGACCTCCCATTGTGTATTCAGACCTAAACTAACTTGAGGCTTTGGCTCAGCTCTTTTAACCTTTCCTCATAACTCATCCCCTGAAACCCTGGACTCAGTCTAGTCGCTCTTCTCTGAACCTTCTCTAGTGCTGTTATGTCCTTTTTGTAGCCCTGAGACCAAAACTGCATACATGACTCCATTCGAGGCCTCACCAGTGCGTTATAAAGCTTCAATGTAATCTCCTTGGACTTGTACTCCACACATCAAGATGCTATATAACCTGACATTCTGTTAGACTTCTTATACATTTACAGCAGTTGTTACTGACTGATCAGATGTATGTTTTTATTGTATAATAGTAACAATAAGAGCAGCTCACTACTTAAAATGTTTATTTTGGGACACGACAAGGCTCGAACCCACAACCTTTTGCAGAGGAGTAGGCAGATCTTACCACTGTACTACCAAAGAAGTCGTGACAACAAGCCACCCTAACCCAATTTCTTTTTCTTCGGTTATACCCTTGAATAAAAAGCGCACTTGTTTTGCTGTACTTGTACCTTTTGTGAAAGTGCTTATTTGATATTTGGACTTCAGTCTTCACACATTATACACTTCATGTCAAAATTTTGTCTATAGTAATAAAACATGAAAAAAGTTTGTCTTTTAGGTTTGTGTTCAACATTTCTTGTCTTTCCTGTTGTTCTACACTTCCATAGATCTCTGTAGACACGTAACACATGTGAAATGCATGTGTTCCAAATAACGAGATATTTTTTTTGCCTATACAGTTCTAGGTACTTCCTCACCCCTTGATAATCAAGGCCAGAGCTGGGAGACGTTTTTGCCGTTTCTGTGGCGGTGGGAGTGTGAGATAGCAGGCTGCTTGCTGATTTTGCTTGTCAACACATTTACAACACAAAACACGCTGACAGAGAGGTGCAAACAGATTTACGGTGGGCTGGGTTTACGAGTTTTTTCGTAAGCTTTGGTAATTCTAGTGTTAAACCACCATCTAGAACATTCTGTCTCCTTGTTGCTCACAAACCTGGGCTTGCTTAACCCTTCATATGCTAGATCAGTGGTTCCCAAACTCAGTCCTGGGGACCCCCTGTGGCTGCAGGGTTTTGTTCCAACCAACTTCCGTTTTTCATTGGACTCTTAGCCTAATGAAGTGAGTCGTTATTTCTCAGTTTATGTGTTTTGGAGTCAATGTAGAAATTACAAACTAAGTCTGGTAGATTTTTATTATAGTGTAATAAGCCGTTATATTGGGAATATATCGTTTTTTTAAGTCATTAACAGTATTTTCAACCTAATTTTCATTCTGATTTTTCAGGTGTTCTAGTTATTTCATTGATGATTTGCTAATTAGTGGGTCTGACACTGAAGTCATTGCAGCTTTCATCATCCCGGATGTCTGCTGTGCTGGTTGTTAATTGTTGTTCCTTTGTAAAAGTGACAATGACAATAAATATCTATCTATCTATTATATAGTGCCTTTTATATCTATCTATCTATTATATAGTGATGTGGTGGGCTGGCACCCTGCCCGGGGTTTGGTTCCTGCCTTGCACCCTGTATTGGCTGGGATTCGCTCCAGCAGACCCCCGTGACCCTGTAGTTAGGATGTAGCAGGTTGGAAAATGGATGGATGGATGGATATTATTTAGTGCCTATCTATCTATCTATCTATCTATCTATCTATCTATCTATCTATCTATCTATCTATCTATCTATCTATCTATCTATCTATCTATCTATCTCATATAGTGCCTTTCATATCTATCTATCTATCTATCTATCTATCTCATATAGTGCCTTTCATATCTATCTATCTATCTATCTATCTATCTATCTATCTATCTATCTATCTATCTATCTATCTATCTATCATATAGTGCCTTTCATTATCTATCTATCTAATCCTGCCAACTACACCATCTATCTATTAATGGTCACTATTAGGGTTAAATTAAGGGAGCAAACTACACAGGAAAACAACAAAAGAGAGTTAAGAATTTAGAACTTTAGATAAAAATAGAAATATTTCTAAATGTCTTACGGTACAAACGTAAAAACCATACTGTTGTGTTTTTCTGAATGCAGAATAAGAGAAGAGTAAAAAAGAGCAGCTAATTAAATAGTTAGATATCGATTATAATCAATGATTGTGAATCTGCTGGGAACACAAACCTGCAGCGACAGAGGGTCCGCTGAACCAAGTTTGATATTAATATGGACAATAACTACATTTCCCCTAAATACTGTAGCTGTGTGACCCTCTGAGATTGCTACATTATTCTCTCCCGCTGTGTTTGATTTCATACACCCATTAACAATGAAACACCTGAGCTCAGTAATTTAGAGTGGCCATGCAGTGCATACGACACACAATGAAGCCGAGACAAAGAACAGAAAAGAGTTCATTTGACTTTATTAGTCTCGTACAAGCATCGATACGACTTTATAGCGCTTGAAATTGAACATTAACATGCCACATAACAAAAGTGTGTGCTTTTAAAATGCATTTGGAAAACTCCACCACCAGCTTCAGCTCATCATTGACACATGGAGAAAATGTTGGCACGAAGAAAGTGATGATCTGTCACTCTGTGCCTGCATATTAAACTGCAAACCCACCACTAGCGATGTCGTTGCCTCCCGTCATTATCGTCTGGCACAAGTGGCCATCAGAAATGCTCAACAACAGTCTTCAGGGGCAGCTGGTTAAACCTAAAAGCCTGCTAAGTATACGCTGCATGGGGCGGCTCGGGCTGTCAAATTGCACCGTCTGGAGGGCGGCTTCAATAACGCTGACTTCGACGTAAAGAGAAAATTGAAAATTCAGGGACTCACAAAGCAAGTGGGTGAGTTTCATCTGGAGTAGTAGAAGGGTGGAGTGTGAAGACCTGTTAACGGGTGGCACAAAATGGTCACAATACAGACAGGAGGTTCATCCCTTGCTCCATTATCTCTCTTTTCCATGGGATATTTTTTGTTGTTCTTTAAGTATTAGTTAGAACTTTATGTTAATAACTATGTATGTACAGTCATTTGAAAAAGTCTGGGACCCCCTCTTAATTCCTTGGATTTTTGTTTCTCATTGGCTGAACTTCCTTTTAATATCTGACATGCCTTATGGACACAGTAGGATTTCAGCAGTGACATGAAGTTTATTGGATTAACAGAAAATATGCAATATGCATCATAACAAAATTAGACAGGTGTATAAATGTGGGCACCCCAACAGAGATATGACATCAGTACTTAGTTGAGCCTCCTTTTGTCCTCTAGACGCTGTCCTCCTATAGCCTCTGATGAGTGTCTGATTCTGGATGGAGGTCTTGTTCACCATTCTTCATACAAAATCTCTCCAGTTCAGTTCAATTTGATGGACAGCCTGCTTCAAATCATCCCATAGATTGTCGATGATATTCAAGTCAGGGGACTGTGACGGCCATTCTAGAACATTGTACTTCTCCCTCTGCATGAATGCCTTTGTAGATTTCCAACTGTGTTTTGGGTCATTGTCTTGTTGGAATATCCAACCCCTGTGTAAGTAACTTCAACTTTGTGACTGATGCTTGAACATTATCCTGAAGAATTTGTTGATATTGGGTTGAATTCATCTGACCCACAACTTTAACAAGGGCCCCAGTCCCTGAACTAGCCACACAGCCCCACAGCATGATGGGACCTCCACCAAATTTGACAGTAGGTAGCAGGTGTTTATCTTGGAATGCAGTATTCTTCTTCCGCCATGCAAAGTGCTTTTTGTTCTGACCACATAACTCCATTTGTGTCTCATCAGTCCAAAGCACTTTGTTCCCAAATGAATCTGGCTTGTCTAAATGAGCATTGGCATACAACAAGCGACTCTGTTTGTGGCTTGAGTGCAGAAAGGGCTTCTTTCTCATCACTCTGCCATACAGATGCGCTGAATTGTAGAATGATGTACAGATACACCATCTACGAGCTCATCAACCAATCAGCATTGAGCAGTGACAGGCATTCAAATCAGCACAGTGACAAGGGGACCCACATTTGTGCACAGCCAGTTTTTCACATTTGATTTCATTTCATACAACTAAATACTGCGTCACTAAAAATCTTTGTTTGGAAAACACCGCAGTACTCCTAGGAAATGAAGGACAGACCACTGATATCTTTATTGTTGAAAGGAGAGTCAATTATTATGCAGGCTGAGAGGGGTTCATAAACCTTTTCATATGACTGTATTTTTAATCTTTATTCCAGTAACATTCATGACTCTGGTGAGTCGTTTCTATGAAGTCAGTAGACGGTTTGGGGTTTGTCATGAGGTCATAAAGGGGTGTGTGACACTCTTGATATCTCAGCAAAAGGACGAAGGTCCAAGTCTTTAGAGTCCTGGTGCTCCTGTCTGTGAGACATGGCCGCTATCCAGTGACTTGAGATGAAGACTGGACTCCTTCATGTGTGTCTCTTGTGTCCCGCTGGTTTGACTTTGTGTTGCTCATGGAGTCCCGAATGTGGCACATGACCTGCACTGTGAGGGAGCGTCAGTTACAGCACTAATGTGGCACCATTACCCGAGGGTGATCCAGCTCACAGGACCCTCATTGTTGAGGACCTGAAGGACTGGACCAGGCCAAGGGGACGCCCACTTAACTCCTGGCTGCAGAACATAGAAGGTCATTTCTGTAGGGTAGGACTGGACCGCATATCTTCCTGAGGGGTTGCCAGCCGGGATCCTGAGCTCTTATGGTGGGTATGGCAGCACACGCTGTACCAGTGTCTGCTCTCCAACCTGACCTGACCTGGTGGTGGAGCTACGGGGGCTGCAGTCTCTCAGCAATCTTCCTTCCTGTACCAATGCTGCCAACAGACATTAGAGCTTTTTGATTCTCCAGCAATTCCTGGGAAGACACCCAACAATCTTTTTTTACATCTTTATAGCAATCAGTTATTTCAAACAGTAATATCCATTAAAACACTAGGAATGTCTTGGATGTATTTTTAAAATCAATTTAATGGTGTCTTCATAATAAAAGGTATCAATTTCTATCAAAACCTTAAAACCTCTGAGTGACGCCATACTTTTGAGCAGTAGTGTGTACTGTATACATACATAATCTGTCACACGTGTGTGCCTAGGGGACAACTTAAGGGCTGTGGTGACAGCAGTGTCCCTCCGCTCCAGGGATTGGTGCTGTATGCTAATTAATATCTTCCTCTGCATCACCACCTCTGATGTCACTTCTGGTGACCCGCCTCTTCCTACCAGAAGTGCTCAAAACTGGAAAATCTGCCACCTTAAGTCCGTTACAATTGGACTTGCACCTGAAAAGACGTCATCCTGACTTCATATTACTGTTTAAATATTACTAGAAATTCTCTAGCGCTTTATTTGGCCTCTTTGTTTTCTCCTAATTAATTCCATCCAGACATTATCCAACCTGCTATATCCTAACTACAGGGTCACAGGGGTCTGCTGGAGCCAATCCCAGCCAGCACAGGGCGCAAGGCAGGAAGCAAACCCCGGGGAGGGTGCCAGCCCACCACAGGGCACACACTCACACTAAGCGACAATTTAGGACCACTAATGCACCTAACCTGCATGTCTTTGGACTGTGGGAGGAAACCCACGCAGACACGGGGAGAACATGCAAACTCTACGTAGGGAGGACCCGGAATGTGAACCCAGGTCTCCTAACTGCGAGGTAACAGCGCTACCCACTGTGCCACCATGCCGCCCCTAATTAATTCCACAGAAGTAAATACTGAAATCTTAGCGAGAGTCCACAGCAGCTCCATCTTGTCCAGTGGTCAGGGTCCTCGTGGCTTCTTGAGTCACAGATTTCCAAACGAGAACGGTGTGAACTTGTAGCCTGATCCTTTATAGAACTTGTTTTGAAATTCCACCCTGAATTGGACAAAAGAGAGAAGAACAACATAATAATTAATAATAATAATAATAATAATACATTTTATTTATATAGCGCCTTTCCCATGCTCAAGGCACTTACAGAATATAATAAAGAACGGCAGAATATACAGTATATAGCATTGTACAAACCAGATAAATAAATAAAGAAGATTAAGACAGTAAATTCTGAAAAAAAAACAGACAACATAATTGATGGTCTCGCACACACATACAGGTTACATTGGCATCTTGACAGAGAAGTAAACTAATTCTAATTCTTTACATTTATATAGCGCTTTTCTCACTACTCAAAGCGCTCAGCAATTGCAGGTTAAGGGCCTTCATTGCTCAAGGGCCCAACAGAGCAGAGTCCCTATTGGTATTTACGGGATTCGAACTGACAACCTTCCGATTGCCAGTGCAGATCCCTAAACCTCAGAGCCACCACCCCGTCAACATAAACTGAATTAGAAGATTTCAAAAAGATTCGGACACGACTTGTGCCCTGTAAATCCCGCTGTAAGGATTTCTCAGCATCGACGTTTGGAAAGGCGGCGTCCTCCTCCACGGTAACGTGAAGCTCGCTTAGCGCAGAGAACTTTCACAATCGATCGTGGAGGTAATCCATGTGTGGATGTAGTGGTTTGGAGATTCAGAGAACATTCTGGCTACGCATGTTCATCATTTATCGCTTCCAGAGCCAACAACTTTTCTGATCTTTATTACTCGACGTCATTTTTGTTTTCTATGGGTGGCTGTTTCCCCGAGTCCAGTCAACAAGATACAGACCCCCAGTTTGCTGGGAGTTAGCGGTTTCAGAGATCGCGGCTCCTGATATCATAGCTGAGTCATTTTTTTGTCCGATATCGTGGATAAACATAAGAGCCCTTAGCGCAATTCTGTGGAGCTTTTTCTGCTCTTCAACTCCTTTGCTGTTTCCGTTTGACTTTTGTTTTTGGTAACAGGAATAATGAATTCCTGGTTTTCGTTTCTTTTTGATTTATTTCTCGATCGGAGTCTGTTACTTTCATTACTGCACTGCACACAGACAGTACATGGATGTTGTTTTTAAGCTTCTGGTGCAAGGGATCAGCGTTACTTACTCAGGGGGCTATCCGTGGCACAACCTGACCTGTGATACTCACCAACAAGCACAATACTCTTAATGTAACAGTGAAGACCCAATGTACAGCAAGTCTGTGAAAATTAACAAAGTATTTCCATAATATTAATAACAATATGAATGTGAATTTCCCATTGGGATTAATAAAGTATCTATCTATCTATCTGTCTATCTATCCTGCCAACTACACTATCTATCTATAATAATACATTTTATTTAATAGGTGACTTTCTTAGCACTCAAGGTCCATCCATCCATCCATTTTCCAACCCGCTGAATCCGAACACAGGGCACACACAAAAACACCCACACACCAAGCACACACTAGGGCCAATTTAGAACACCTTACAATAAAATTAAACAACATTTAATAAAACAAAAAACAAGAGAATGATAAATCACAAAGCAATAATTCACACAAAAACAAAGATAACTGGCAGTAACAGTGCAAAATTCACAATTGGTATGTCAGTTTGAAAAGATAAGTTTTGAGGGCAGTTTTAAAATGTGTTATTGAATCAAGCTGACGGATATGAGAGGGAAGAGAAATCCCGAGTTGAGGAGCACAAGGAGAGGACACCTGAGCTCCCATAGCACTGAGTCTGATATGCGGTACGGAAAGTAAAGCTGCAGATGAGAATCTGAGTGAGTGAGAGGAGTGTAAGTCTGGAGGAGATCAGTGAGGTTGTGGAGAGCTTTAAATATTAAGAGCGGTATTTAGTAGTGTAATCGGTAGTTAACAGGAAGCCAGTGAAGTTCACAGAGAATCAGTGTACAACCCCAATTCCAATGAAGTTGGGACATTGTGTAAAACGTAAATAAAAACAGAATACAATGATTTGCAAATCCTTTTTAACCTATATTTAATTGAATACACTATGAAGACAAGATATTGAATGTTCAAACTGATAAACTTTATTGGTGTTTTGCAAATCTTCACTCATTTTGAATTTGATGCCTGCAACACGTTCCAAAAAAGCTGGGACAGGGGCAGCAAAAGACTGAGAAAGTTGAGGAATGTTCAAAAAACACCAGTTTTGAACATTCTACAGGTTAATTGGAAACAGGTGTTTGTCATGATTGGGTATAAAAGGAGCATCCTCAAAAGGCTCAGTCGTTGACAAGCAAGGATGGGGCGAGGTGCCCCACTGTGTGAACAAATAGTCCAGCAGTTTAAGAACAACGTTTCTCAACGTACAATTGCAAGGAATCTAGGGATTTCATCATCTACTGTCCATAATATCATCAAAAGATTCAGAGAAATCTCTGCACATAAGCGGCAAGGCCGAATGCCAACTCTGGACGCCCGTGACCTTCAATCCCTCAGGCGGCACTGCATTAAAAAACGACATTCTGTAAAGGATATTATCACGTCGGCTACTTTAGAAAACCATTGTCAGTTAACACAGCTCATCGCTACATCTACAAGTGCAAGTTAAAACTCTACCATGCAAAGCGAAAGCCATATATCAACAACACCCAGAAACGCCGCCCGCTGGCTTCTCTGGGCCCGAGCTCATCTGAGATGGACTGACGCAAAGTGGAAAAGTGTGCTGTGGTCTGACGAGTCCACATTTCAAATTGTTTTTGGAAATCCAAATGGACGTCATGTCCTCCGAGCCAAAGAGGAAAAGGACCATCTGGATTGTTATCAGCGCAAAGTTCAAAAGCCAGCATCTGTGATGGTATGGGGGTGTGTTAGTGCCCATGGCATGGGTAACTTGCACATCTGTGAAGGCACCATTAATGCCGAAAGGTACATACAGGTTTTGGAGCAACATGGGCTGCCATCCAAGCGACGTCTTTTTCAGGGACGTCCCTGCTTATCTCAGCAGGACAATGCGAAGCCACCTTCTGCATGTGTTACAACAGCGTGGCTTCATAGTAAAAGAGTGCGGGTACGAGACTGGCCGGCCTGCAGTCCACATCTGTCTCCCATTGAAAATGTGTGGCGTATTATGAAGCGCAAAATACGACAACGGAGACCCTGGACTGTTGAGCAACTGAAGTTGTACATCAAGCAAGAATGGGAAAGAATTCCACCTACACGGCTTCAACAATTAGTGTCCTCAGTTCCCAAACGCTTATTGAGTGTTGTTAAAAGGAAAGGTGATATAACACAGGGGTAAACATGCCTCTGTCCCAGCTTTTATGGGACGTGTTGCAGGCATCAAATTCAAAATGAGTGAAGATTTGCAAAACAACAATAAAGTTTATCAGTTTGAACATTCAATATCTTGTCTTTGTAGTGTATTCAATTAAATATAGGTTGAAAAGGATTTGCAAATCATTGTATTCTGTTTTACACAACGTCCCAACTTCATTGGAATTGGGGTTGTGATATCCATCCATCCATTTTCCAACCCGCTATATTCCTAACTACAGGGCCACAGGGGTCTGCTGGAGCCAATCCCAGCCAACACAGGGCACAAGGCAGGAACCAATCCCGGGCAGGGTGCCAACCCACCGCAGGGGTTGTGATATGCTCAGTGGATTTAGAACAGCAGGTTTTTGCTGCTGGAGAATGTGAATTTCCCCTTGGGATTAATAAAGTATCTATCTATCTATTATATAGTGCCTTTCATATCTATCTATCTATCGATCATTTATATAGTGCCTTTCATATCTATCTATCTATCATTTATATAGTGCCTTTCATATCTATCTATCTATCTATTGATCATTTATATAGTGCCTTTCATATCTATCTATCTATCATTTATATAGTGCCTTTCATATCTATCTATCTATCTATTGATCATTTATATAGTGCCTTTCATATCTATCAATCATTTATATAGTGCCTTTCATATCTATCTATCTTTTATATGGTGCCTTTCATATCTATCTTTCATTTATATAGTGCTTTTCATATCTATCTATCTATCTATCGATTGATCATTTATATAGTGCCTTTCATATCTATCTATCTTTCATTTATATAGTGCCTTTCATATCTATCTATCTATTGATCATTTATATAGTGCCTTTCATATCTATCTATCTATCTCGATCATTTATATAGTGCCTTTCATATCTATCTATCTATCGATCATTTATATAGTGCCTTTCATATCTATCCATCTATTATCCTGGCAGCAGAATTTTGAAGAAGTTGTAAGCGATGGATACGTTTTTGTGGGATGCCAGATAGAAAAGCACGTGAGGTGACTCGGGTATTAAGCGATACTTCAGTACTGTGTTGCGTAAGAACAGGACAAAGTCTAGAAATGTTTTGGAGATGGAAGATGGCAGTCTGAGAAATGTTACTTATATGGGAAGAAAAAGAGAGAGTACTGTCAAGAATGACACCCAAGCTCTTAACTTGGGAAGAGATGTTTGTGTTGATTTTGTTAATTCAAACAGAAGACTGGTTAGCCTCAGCAAGTGTGGATTTAGAGCCAATGAGGAGAACCTCAGTTTTATTGCTGTTTAGTTGGAGTAAATTGTGATTCATCCATGTCTTTATGTCTTGGAGACACGCCATAAGAGTATCTGGAGGGAAAACAGAAGTGGATTTATTATAGTGGATAGATATATCTGTGTGTCATCAGCGTAACAATGAGACTTAATACCGTGGTGCCGGAAGATATCACCTATTGGAAAGATATAAATGAGAAAAACAAGTGGCCCCAAAACAGAACCCTGCGGACCTCCCTGAGTAACGACTGCAATATTCTCATCATCGTCAGCTAAGGTACCCCTCTGATTGAAATACAGCAAGTTGTTTTTGCAGATCCAGCTGGAGTGCCGATCAGGTAGCGACATCACACACCGTGTTTATGCTCTAAATTATTCATGCTCGCCGTGCAGCAGCCATAAAGTGTAAGGTGGAGTGCGCTTACAGTACGCATGCATGGAAGTTCTGCGCATGCGCAAAGCAAATCGGGCAAGTAGCATGGATCGGCTAGCGACATCTCCATCGAACAAGTCTGCTAAAGCTCTGTGACGTCACATTGGCCGCGCAGACCATCATGGGATGCTGGGAATAAAAAAAAAAAAAACTTTGCCTAAGCCAATCACATGGTGAATTTTCAGGGCAAAATTTAGCAAACCGGGTCACCACTGCATTTTCATACAAACTTTTCAATGAGTTTTCTCAGGGGAAATTCATAAAACAATGTCAGTAGTGGGTGGCACGGTGGCACAGTGGGTAGCGCTGCTGCCTCACAGTTGGGAGACCTGGGTCCTCCCTGTGTGGAGTTTGCATGTTCTCCCCGTGTCTGCATGGGTTTCCTCCCACAGTCCAAAGGCATGCTGGTTAGGTGGATTGGTGATTCTAAATTGTGCTTGGTGTGTGGGTGTGTTTGTGTGTGTCCTGAGGTGGGTTGGCACCCTGCCTGGGATTGGTTCCTGCCTTGTGCCCTGTGTTGGCTGGGATTGGCTCCAGCAGACCTCCTTGACCCTGTGTTCAGATTCAGCGGGTTGGAAAATGGATGGATGGATGGATGGATATCAGTAGTCATTTTTCATGTGAATTCAAGTGAATTTTCTCCACAACATCTCTGGGAAAATTTCAGCAAACAACGTCACCAGTGAATTTTCACATAAATTGAATACAAAGTTCTACCACAAACGTTCTGGGAAAATGTTAGCAAACGCGGTCACCGGTGAATTGTATACAAAGTGTCACAGCAAGTAATGGTCGGGGGATGATCAAAGGTGGTCAGTCACAAATTTTCTTGTAATTTGAAGTGCGTTTTCACAACACATTTCCATGCAAACAAACTCATCAGTGAATTTTTGTGCAGATTTTTACAGCAAAATATCTGGGAAAAATTTAGTAAAGAAGGAAACCGGTGAGTTTTCTGCATGAATTGAATGCATGGATTCATAACACATTTTCTGGGAAAAATCAAATCAAACAAGATCACCTGTAAATTGTTACGTGCATTTGAGTGAAATTTCACTACCAATTTACAGGGACCTGCGGTGGGCTGGCGCCCTGCCCGGGGTTTGTTTCCTGCCTTGTGCCCGGTGTTGGCTGGGATTGGCTCCAGCAGACCCCCGTGACCCTGTAGTTAGGATATAGCGGGTTGGGTAATGGATGGATGGATTTTCAGGGACAAATTCTGCAAACAAGCTAACCTGTGAAATGTCACACAAATTTAATACTAAGTTTTACCACAAATATTCTGGGAAATATTTAGCAAACATGGTCAACCTGTGAATTTTCATGTGAATTTTATATACAATTTCACAGCAAATTTTGGGGGAAAATTATGAATCAATGGCGGTCACCCATAAATTTTCATGCAAATGTAAGTGAATTTTCACAATAAATTTCAAGTGAATTTTTTTACAGCAAAATTTATAGGAAAAATTTAGCAAAGAAGGTAACCACTGAATTTTCTGAATGAATTTAATGTAAAGTTTCACAACAAATTTTCAGGAAAAAAATTCAACAAAAAAACTCACCAGTGAATTTTCACACACACGTTTACAGCAAATTTTTGTGGAAAATTTAGCAAATAAGGAAGCCAGTGAATTTTCTGTGTGAATTTAATGCAAAGTTTCACAAGAAATGTTCTGGGAAAAATTCATCAAACAGGATCACATGCAAGTTGTTATGTGCATTTAAGTGAAACTTCACTTTGAATTTTCAGGGACAAATTCAGCAAACTAGCACACCAGCGAAATTTCACTGCAAATTTTCTAGGAAAAATGTAGAAAACATTTTTTGAAAATTGAATTTTTTTGTGAATTTTCGCTATGAATTTGCAAGGAGAAAAAATCAGCAAACTAGCACACTAGTAAATTTTCACACAAATTGAATGCAAAGTTTTACCGCAAATATTGTGGGAAATATTTAGCAAATGTGGTCACCAGTGAATTTTCATGTGAATTTTATACAAAGTTTCACAGCAAATTGTGGGGAGAAAACGCAGTCACCTACAAATTTTCATATGAATTTAAGTGCACTTTCACAACACATTTCCAGGGAAAAAACTAGCAGACCAGTGAAATTTCACACACATTTTATGCAAATTTCCACAGCAAATCTTCTAGGAAAAATTTAGAAAACAATCTCATCAACAAGATTTCATGTGAATTTTTTTTTTGTGAATTTTAACTATGAATTTTCAGGGGGGAAAAAAATCAAATAAGCGCAAGACTGAAATTTCACACACATTTTATGCAAATTTTCACAACAAAATTTTCTGTAAAAAGTTTAGAAAACAGGGTCATTAACAAATTTTCATGTGAACTTTTTGTAAATTTTCCCCACAAATGTTCTAAAAAAAATATTCAGCAAGCAAGGTCACAAGTGAATTTTCACAATAAATAATTAGGGGACAATTTATCAAACAAGCTCACGCGTGAATCTCTTCACAAATTTTCACTGTGACATTTCAGGAGAAAATTCAGCAAATAAAGTCACCGGCACTCCGGCAAATTTACTCTGAAAATCAATTTGGACAGATTCACTACTCACCAGTGCAACCGCAGTGCGTGCAGAAACGCAGACAAACCCTCCATGATGAGCAGAATGGTGACCGTTAAAATGGCAAAAATGGCAAAGATGACCGTCAGCATCAGTGATCCCAAGTAGGCCCTGGCAGAGAGGGCGACGTGTGGCACCATTTTCCACAGGACCTCAGACAGCTCTAAGAGGAGAGGAGACATGAAAGAAGGTTCAGATGTGGTAGAGACCCCCCAGTATCAGCAGGCAGATGGGTTTTGAAAATCCTCAGCAACTTCCAGATGCAAGGGGGAAAAAAACTCGCTGGTGGCCAAACTCTGCAGAATCTCGTGACCAGTCGCACGTAGAGGGGAGTTTCGATTGAAGGCATTGTGGGCCGAAGAAAACTGACATTGCCTTTCAGAATTTTCAGAGTACAAAACATAACAAAAATACACAAAAAGAAACCAGAAAAGAATAACAGAGCAGATTATACTGAAGATTTAGCAAACGGACACGTCAGATAACAAGTGGTGGTCTCACCTCTCTGTGCATCTCAGGAAGAACAGTCAACAAAGCTGGAGCTGAAACACAGAAGGCTCCATGACGGTGGGTTCACGGCCCACTTTGGGCTCAAGGGCTGCTGCTGGTGGGACGCGAGTTGTTATTCTTTGTAATGGTAGGGGGTCTCAGTTGGACACTGTTATGTATACATCTTCATTTCTAAATGTTATTATATGGTAAAGGAAATGGCTGTGTGTGCATGTGTAATAAAAATAAGGGGCTGTGGAGTTTAGAGCAGTGTGTGTGAAAGAAGCGATAGAGAGGTACGTGTGTGAGAAGGGTTATAGCTTTTGTGGTTGGTTCAGTTTTGTAAAATAAAGTGTTCCTGTTGTTCATCACCCTGTGGAATTTGTTTGTGTTAAAACGTATACAGAAAATACGAGTATGTAACAGACACAAACTGGATTGTGGTGGGTCACCACTCTGATGATCACACTCTCCAAAGGAGAACCTCCAACGATCAATTAACCAAAGGGGGAAATTTGGTGGGTCACAAAGACATTTAGTGGGTTTGGCAGTCAAATCAATTTGTGATGCCACTGTGACGTGGCTCTGTTTGGCAGATACTGTATCATAACAGATAGATAGATAGATAGATAGATAGATAGATAGATAGATAGATAGATAGATAGATAGATAGATAGATAGATAGATAGATAGATAGATAGATAGATAGATAGATAGATAGATAGATAGACACTTTATAATAGGCCCTATAAATTAGATAGATAGATAGATAGATACTTTATTAATAATTTTCATACTCCAGCAGCAGCATACTGATAATAACAATATTAAATTAAAGAGTGATAACAATGCAGGTATAACAGACAATAACTTTGTATAATGTTAACGTTTACCCCCCTGGGTGGAATTGAAGAGTCACATAGTGTGACGGAGGAATGATCTCCTCAGTCTGTCAGTGGAGCAGGACGGTGACAGCAGTCTGTCGCTGAAGCTGCTCCTCTGTCTGGAGATGATCCTGTTCAGTGGATTCTCCATGATTGACAGGAGTCTGCTCAGCGCCCATCGCTCTGCCACAGACGTTAAACTGTCCAGCTCCATGCCAACAATAGAGCCTGCCTTCCTCACCAGTTTGTCCAGACGTGAGGCATCTTTCTTCTTTATGCTGCCTCCCCAGCACACCACCGCGTAGAAGAGGGCGCTCGCCACATCCATCTGATAGAACATCTGCAGCATCTTATTGCAGATGTTGAAGGACGCCAGCCTTCTAATGAAGTATAGTCAGTTCTGTCCTTTCTTACACAGATCATCAGTATTGGCAGTCCAGTCTAATTTACCATCCAGCTGCACTCCCAGGTATTTATAGGTCTGCACCCTCTGCACACAGTCACCTCTGATGATCACGGGGTCCATGATGGGCCTGGTCCTCCTAAAATCCACCACCAGCTCCTTGGCTTTGCTGGTGTTCAGGTGTAGGTGGTTTAAGTCGCACCATTTAACAAAGTCCTTGATTAGGTTCCTATACTCCTCCTCCTGCCCACTCCTGATGTAGCCCACCATACCAGTGTCGTCAGTGAACTTTTGCACGTGGCAGGACTCCGAGTTGTATTGGAAGTCTGATGGCTGAACAGGACCAGAGAAAGTCCAGTCCCCTGCAGCGCTCCTGTGTTGCTGACCACAATGTCAGACCTGCAGTTCCCAAGACGCACATACTGAGGTCTGTCCCTAAGATAGTCCACGATCAATGCCACCAGGTATGAATCTACTCCCATCTCTGTCAGCTTGTCCCTGAGGAGCAGAGGTTGGATGGTGTTATATATATATATATATATATGTGTGTATTTTGTAAGACATATGTGAATGGGGAGCAACCAGAAAGCTTTGACAGTACCAGTAATACCACCACTAGCACAAGAGGGCGCTGTTTCTGGACTACTGATGTCACTTCCTCCACCTCCTCTTCAGATGTTACTCCTCTTCCTCTACTGAATGGGATATAAAGATCAGTCGATGTTCAGCTGGGTAACCTACATCCACGAGTGTCCTACAGCTCTTTGACAGCGACTGGTGTAATTTCGAGTGGTGGTGGTGACCTAAATGGTGTGGTGGATGGCTGGCTGCTCAACCCAGCCAGGATGCCCAGAAAAAAGAAAGATGGGGGAAAGCAGTTACAGAGGGACACTGCCTCCCCCAAAACGCCAGCTGGAGATGCCCCTGCAGCATAGCGGCACCCCAGATTACCGCAGGGCATCATGGGAGTTGGAGTTCGGCTTCACAGTCCTGCTGGGTGCCACCAGGACACGCTGCAGGGAGACTTGAGAATGTATATTTCCCGCATAGCCCAGAAGCACTCACGAGTCACGGGGACAGAAGCACAGAAGTACTCCTGGGCTGAAGAAATCCACAAATCTCCATCTGACCCGGAAGTGCAAGCAAGTCACATGGCTAGAAGGACAGAAGCACTTCCGGGTCAAAGACAATTTAAAGGACTGCTGGAGACTCACCAGAGTTGGGAGGGAGACTTGTGTGTAGTGCTGATTATTTTGCTTGTGTATGGTGGCGGAGGATCGAGAAGAGAAAACGTTAAAGATGTTTAGAAGAGTGGTGGCTCTGAGGCTAGGGATCTGCTCTGGCAATCAGAAGGTTGTTGGTTCAAATCCTGTAAAATGCCAATAGTGACTCTGCTCTGTTGGGCCCTTAACCTGCAATCACTAAGCACTTTGAGCAGTGAGAAAAGCGCTATATAAATGCAAAGAATTATTATTATTATTAAAGATCTTCTTGGTCATTTTACCCAGTGTGCGGTGTGTCTGTCTGTTGGGTTGAAAGAGGCAACAGCGACCTCTAGTGTCTCACAATGGGCACTGACTGTCTTTGTTAAGGTTTCTTATTTTTGTTTTGTCATGATATGGGGCTTGCCCCTGTGGTACCCCAAACCCTCTCCTCGTGTTATCTCATTTTTTTACTCCTATATATTGATGTGCACTCAATATACTTGCACAGATTTTTCTCGGGGGCGGCACCGTGGCACTGCTGCCTGGCAGTAAGATTCACTTCCCGGGGTCCTCCCTGCGTGGAGTTTGCATGTTCTCCCCGTGTCTGCGTGGGTTTCCTCCGGGCGCTCCAGTTTCCTCCCACAGTCCAAAGACATGCAGGTTAGGTGCATTGGCGATCCTAAATTGTCCCTAGTGTGTGTGCCCTGTGGTGGGCTGGCGCCCTGCCCAGGATTTGTTCCTGCCTTGTGCCCTGTGTTGGCTGGGATTGGCTCCCGCAGACCCTCATGACCCTGTGTTAGGATATAGCGGGTTGGACAATGATTTACTGACTGACTGGTTTTTCTCAGGGTGGCATGGGGTGTAACAAGGGGGAAACCTCACATCCCCCTAAAGCTCCGCTTTCTCCGTCCAGATAAACCCACCGGCCACCCAGCAGGAGCGGCCATTTAACCAGACAAGCTGCAGCTGTAAACTTGCGCCTGTAATTCCCAATAATGTCCAGCAGAGGGCACCAAAACCTTATTCTGACTTCTTGTTGCTATTTTGTTTTTTTGCGAATCATCCCACTAAACTGAGATCTCCAGACTGAAGGCCCAGACCTCTGACACACACATTCTCACACCCCCTTAATTCTGGGAGGGGTTGTGGGAGACTGGAGCCTATACTGGCAAACAAAGAGTGCAAGGCAGGAAACCAACGCTGTTCAGGGAACAAATCCACACTCCAGTTACCCTAACCTGTGCGTCTCCTTACAGATAAAGAAGGAAAATCTCGACAGACACGAGGAGAACATGCAGGTACCACACAGCGAGGTGCAGGATTCAATCCCAGTAAGCTGGCTCTGTGAGGCACCAGTGCTAATCACTGCATCGCCATACTAACCGTCTTCAGTAAACGGTGAATCATGTGATAGAAGGACACCTTGTGGTCGTTAAGGGAAGTGCATACACAACTGGTTGAGGGCATCTGAAATAAATGAAATGGAGATCCTAATGACTTTATATACATGCAAGGTGACAATGTCCTCAATGGAGTGGAGCTCTGGAGGTCCACTGCTTGACTCGGTTGGGGTCACTGCTGTTTCATGAAATGTCAAATAAAGTCGTCGACAGTCACCTGTTGAGATCATTTTCCTTTAATTTACAGTCAGGAACACAGAGAAGAAAAAAATGAAGCATGAAGAAGCAGCTCGTGCTGCACTTGGTGGTGTGTTTGAGAAATTTAAATGTGTCCAGTAGTTCAGATATCGAGTGCTTAACAGATGTTATCTGACGTCCGTTACTGTACCCACCTGTCACATGGTTGTAGATTATTTATGACCGCCATACAGACCTCAGGACCGCTACGCATTGTTAAGGGCTGCTAATGTCAGTCACCATATGAAGTGCTCAGAGTCATGGAGGACCAACACAATGGCATACAAAAAAAAGCCATCGGCTCAGATCAACGCCAACTGCTGCTAACTTGCTGCCCCCCTAGAAGATTCCACTTAGGGCACCAGTTTTGGCAAACAGCTGCCATGTTCTTTCCTTCCAGCAGTTGGCATTAATCTGCCTGAGCTCTCTGAATTCACTTGTTAATCTCACCCTGAACATGCCAGCATGGCACTCACCTGCGTGAGCGAGACTCAAGGCCCACAGCCGCAGATATGAAGCCGTGTTGGAAACGCAGCCCAGGCAGTACTCGATCGTGTGAATGGCCTGATGAACAAAAACGTCTCCCATGTTGACCTGCAGGAAGACAGTGTCACCCTTCATTAAAAAAATTCAAATCAGGGGGCGGGGCTAAAGGGTGTTAGGGGTAGGATGGGCAGAGAGGGTCCTCCATACTGGGTCAGTGGGGCGAAGCTTAAAGAGACATGTGGGCCTGCTTGACCTGTTCTTGAAAATCCACACTTTAGATAGGCAGGAAATTGATGGACACGTATGGAGGAGATGCTGTGACAGACTGATACATAGGAAGGGTGTTAGGGGTAGGATGGGCAGGTGTTTTGTTCACCCCACTGAATTAAAGCTGAAAGTCTGCACTTCAACTGCATCTGAGTTGTTTCATTTAAAATTCATTGTGGTGATGTACAGAACCAAAATGAGAAAAAAGTTGTGTCTGTCCAAATATTTATGGACCTGTGTATGTATATATATATACAGTATATATTATATACTGTATATACAGCACATACATATACATAGATATACACATATACACACATATATATTGTCACAGGAGGCTGGGGGACAGACCCATTCGGGACACCTGGAAGAACCGGGGAGTGGGCTTATACGTTCCCCGGGCCACAAAGGGGCAACTGCCCTGCAGCTTGAAGAGGCCACAGGAAAGGAGCAAGGAGGCTCAAGCCCATTAGGGCCCATGGCCACCACCAGGGGGCGCCCCAAGCCTCATGGAGCCCGGGAAACAGGCACTTCCGCCACACCTGGGAAGGTGGATGAAGATCCTTCCAGGGACGCCCGGAGTGCTTCCGGGTGAGAATAAAAGGGGCCGCCTCCCTACAATCGGGGAGCTGGAGTCGGGAGTGGGAGCAGGACGAAGCTCCCGTGAAGAGAGGAAAGGCGGCCCACGGACACGGAGAGAAAGGCCCGTATTAGGGGTGATTGGTGCAGGGAGCACTGTGTTTAATTAATAAACAGGTGTTTTTTTATAAAGAAGCGGTGTTTGTCTGGGGGTGTTCGGACCCGTGTCTCACAATATATACATGTACACATGCATACATACATACACACATATACATATTATATATATAGTCCACAATATTTGTGAATTTCCCCTTGGGATTAATAAAGTATCTATCTATCTATTATATAGTGCCTTTCATATCTATCTATCTATCTATTATATAGTGCCTTTCATATCTATCTATCTATCTATTATATAGTGCCTTTCATATCTATCTATCTATTATATAGTGCCTTTCATATCTATCTATCTATCTATCTATCTATCTATCTATCTATCTATCTATCTATCTATCTATCCTGCCAACTACGCTATCTATCTATCTATCTATCTATCTATCTATCTATCTATCTATCTATTATATAGTGCCTTTCATATCTATCTATCTATCTATCTATCTATCTATCTATCTATCTATCTATCCTGCCAACTACGCTATCTATCTATCTATCTATCTCAATATACTGATATGAAAGGCACTATATGACTAGATTTAAAGGTCATAATATAGTAAATGGAAAGACAAATATGAGAGTCATTATGTAATAAATGGATGTCCATCCATCCATCCATTTTCCAACCCGCTGAATCCGAACACAGGGTCACAGGGGTCTGCTGGAGCCAATCCCAGCCAACACAGGGCACAAGGCAGGAACCAATCCCGGGCAGGGTGCCAACCCACCACAGGACACACACACACACACCAAGCACACACCCGGGACAATTTAGAATCGCCAATCCACCTAACCTGCATGTCTTTGGACTGTGGGAGGAAACCCACGCAGACACGGGGAGAACATGCAAACTCCACACAGGGAGGACCCGGGAAGTGAACCTGCGTCTCCTAACTGTGAGGCAGCAGCGCTACCCACTGTGCCACCGTGCCACCCATAAATGGATGTATGGATATGAAAGGCATTCTATAATAGTAAAATATAAAGTGCACTATATAATGGATGGCAAGCTAGATATAAAAGACACAGCATAACAGATGGGTAGTTAAATATGAGAGACACCATATAACAGATGGATGTATGGATATGAAAGGCATTCTATAACATATAGAAATATGAAGGGCACTATATAATAGATTTGAAGACAGATATAAAAGACACAGTATAATGGATGGATTCAAATGAAGGGTCCTGTGTAACAGATGGCCACCAGCAGATTCTGATGCGAGGGGTCTAATGGGGTCCTCAGGGCGGCCAGGACCTCCACTGGATTCTCCAATTTGTTCCCAGATTACGCCTCTAAATGTTGAATGCTCTCCGAGTTCCGCTTTTTCTGCCAACTCACCAGCTCCTTTGTACTCCTTTGTTCTTTCTTTTGTTCCTTCAGTATAATCAGAGGTTTGACGAGGAGCATCCAGGGAACCATCAACAGGGCCGTCACCACCAAGAAGATCTGAACTCGTTTCTTTGGAAAACAAATCAGAGGGAAGCATTCTTATTGGCAGTGGACTACAATAAATACAATGAGAAGTAATAAGAGAGCAATTATGGAAACGTCCGGCAGGACTGTAAACGCCATTATGTACTTGGTAATTGTAGATGTGAAACACTGGAGCTGTTAGAGCAAGTTAAGTTAATAATTCATATTTCAATTACTGGAGAATAAGCAAAGTGCTATTGGGAGTTAATGGAAAGGCACATTTGAGCTGCGCCCGAAAAATATTTTGGAAATGATTTTCATCAGGGTGTTGAGACTAATTTTACATTTCATTACTTTGCTTATGTGTTTTTGCAACATTTTAAGCAACATACAAATCACGAGTATGTCATAAAAAATGGTTTCCATATTTCCACCAAATGAAATAACCTGTCCAGTATCACACAGGGTGTCAGTAATGGGATGTGAAACAGCGGCCTTGGAGGATCAACTGGATATCAGTCAATCAATCAGACAAGTCTTTCATAAACTCTCCCTTTGTATAGCGCCTTTACCTTCTGAACTCTGTCCCAGAGTCTTTACACTTATAGTGCAATTACTTTCATATTTCTACAAGGACATCAAAAGTGGAATAAAATGGGGGGCAATGGTGGGATCTGAAACAACAGCCTTGTGTGTTCCTGTCCAAAACTGTAGTCATTAGAGGATAAACTGTACATCAATCAATCAATCAATCAGTCAGTCTAAAAACTTTTCTTGTACAGCACCTTTACCTTCTGACCTCTGTCACAGGGTTCTTTATACTTATTGTGGAATTCATCTTAATAAACAGACAAGCGTATGTGTATCTGTCTGGCTGCATTCCAACAGATGGCGCTACAGAAACCTTAACACCACTTTTACGAATCTTGTAACGAAGGATAATAACAGAGATGTAGGCACTGCATTTGTCGTTCCAGCACATGGCGCATCATAAACATTAACACTCCTTTCCATGCCAAATGGCATATAACAGACAAATGCATTTCATTTGTCATTCCAACAGATGGCGATAAACAAACATTAACACTATTTTTACGAATCCTGTAAGAAAAGGCATATAACAGAGATGTAGGCACTGCATTTGTCATTCTAGCCGATGGCGTATCATAAACATTAACAGTGCTTTTACAAATCCCATACCAAATGGCATAGCATGTGTCTTTCCTGGGCGGCATGGTGGCGCAGTGGTAGCGCTGCTGCCTCACAGTTAGGAGACCCGGGTTCACTTTCCGGGTCCTCCCTGCATGGAGTTTGCATGTTCTCCCGTGTGAATGTAAAAACTGAAAATATGTGCACAATATAATTATTTTGAAAGCGTTACCATCTGAGTGGTTGGAATACATAATGTCGTCATAATGTTTTATTTATTTTAATTTATTTATTTGCTTATTTATTTCATGTGTATGTTACATCACTTTTTCTTGCCCAGCTGTCCCAGAGTCTCTCCAGAGTGTCAGCACTCCTGTCTATTGCACAACAACGGCTTTACCACTAGGGGGAGACAGAGTCAGAAGGGCAAGTTACCAGCCACTTAGCGGCAAACCTTTATCTTTATTACAACTACTGACATTTGATGTGCCTGTGTAAATTGGTGCGATATTTAATTATTTTGAAGAATTTACTATTTGTGAGACTGGGACCCTTGAGAATGTCATAAAGTGTTATGCATCGATTGTGTATTTTCAAGTCTTTGTACAAAATAGTGTCCACTATGTATGTATTTGTCGTCCTGTCCTAGAATCACCACCAGGTGTCAGTGGTGGGATCTCAGCTAGCAAGCCTTTCTATTACAATGCCATTTCTTTAACACTAGGGGGCGCCATCACACAAACGGCAAGTTATTCAATCAACTAGCGGCAAATGTCCACCTGCTCTTTCTACTGACCTTTGAGATGAAAATTCCATGCAGCGATGATTTACTTTGGAAAGAAGGAGCCACCCACCTGTGTGAGGGGAATACTCGCCAATGTTGTAAAGCTTCACCTGCCCGTCCAAGCAGCTGTGACCTCGGCAGGTTGCTGGGATTTTCTAACTCTCAGGGAGTCATCAGAAGCTGAACACCTTGCCGCGTTCAAACAGCCGATGCGACCTACCTGACTCCCGTAGAGGAAACTGTCCGAAGACTCGGGATAGCTGAACATCATCATGTTGATAAAGTGAAGGAGGATGCTAGGGGCTCGTCTGGAGGCTGATGACGGTACAGCACACCACTTGAAGATGATCAGGAAGACCAAATACCCAAAGAGCGCCAGCATGAAGGTGACCTCAGGCACAAACTGCAGTAGAATGTTCCTCGGCTCCCTGAAATGGCTGAGAAGAGATGGATAAAAAGAAAGGAACATTTAAAGAGGACCACCACACATTCCTTCCTCTTTACCTCCTCATCAGACTCTAAATCAGTGACGTCCACAGAATGAGGTGAGGGTGAACTGTGATGGGCTGGCGTCCCGTCCAGGATTGATTCCTGGCTTGTGCCCGATGCTGCTGGAATACGACTGTCCGGACTTGGGAGTGTCGTACTGCGTCATGGGGCTGTGTTCAAATTCACTGAAATCTGAGCAACATGGCGGGTGAGGGTCTCAGATATGTAGATAAATAGGGTGGGCTCGGAGGGTACGGGACACACGTGCAGACAATGATTAATGATTGGGTGGCAATCGGGGGGCACCTGCACCCTCATAATAGTAATAAAAGGGAGCCTGAGCAGCACCGAGAGATGATAGAGAAGGACAACTTCACGGAGGAATGGGCAAAGGCGGCATGCCAAGGTGTGTTCTATCAGAGGACTAAGCGCCATTGTCTTAGAGCTGCAGCCCCCCTAACACTTTAGCCTTGAGAGATGTCAGTGCAACCAGAAACCATCCATTTGATGTGAGGGTCCTCCTGCTGGTGGGAATCGATCAATAAGCGGGTGTCAGACACCTGCACAGGGTATGGAGGGTTGTTGTCAAGTTGATGACCTCCACCTGAATTGTCGACTCCCTCAATGTATTTAAGAAGAGTTGAAAGACCCCCATGCTCGGTGAGTTTCCATTTAACTGATCTAATCTAGGAATCGTAAGTCGCTTGTGTTTTGTTCCGAGCTCTTCACTTGTGCGGATCATTTTTGTCCCCTTGTCCTGTCACACTTGTTTCCTAACAGCCCTGATGTTTACTGGATTATGTGGACCTCCTTTGTAAGTCACTTTGGATCAAAGCACCTGCTAGGCAAATTAATGTGAATGTAAAGCAAAGCGCCTCCTAAATTATAATGTGCAGCATCCAATCAGGGAAGGACCACGAGGTAAGCCAATCGCAGCCTGATTAGAGCCTCTTAGGGGTTCGTGACTCCACCTTCTCACCCATCCACACTGTTTCAGGAATAGGCGGGCGGCTCCCGGGGTGCATTTTCAAAAGTCTCTGTTTTCAGGGATTAAAAAACGCCAGGGTACTGTGAACGAAAGGTGAAAACGTCAGCATTTTTAAACGAAAACGTACCAGCGTGGATATATAATGAAGCATAAAAGATAAGAATGGGTGAGAAAAAAATTGTAATTACAAAATTGCACCACTAGATGGCAGTATGACACATAAAAGGCCATTTCTTTAAAAATCCATTTTGTTATTTATTCTGCTTTCGTACTCTGGGATGCCAACGCGGAGAAGGCAGCAGAGCTCAATTCCACGACTCGGACCTTCTCAGTTACAAACTCAACCTGCAGCTGAGAGGCAGCAACATTAAATCAGGGCGGCGAAAGAGCTACTGACTACATCAACTTCTGTATGGACATTGTAGTTCCAGTAAGACCAGTAGATGATAGATAGATAGATAGATAGATAGATAGATAGATAGATAGATAGATAGATAGATAGATAGATAGATAGATAGATAGATAGATACTTTATTAATCCCAAGGGGAAATTCACAGTACGCTGCTATGCTAACAACAAGCCATGGATTACAAGTGACATCAAGGACCTTTTGAAACAGAAGAAAAGGGCTTTTAAAGGCGGTGATCAGCATGAGCTCAAGTGCGTGCAGAAGAAACTCCGAGTCCAGCTCAGGGCGGTGAAAGAGCAGTACAGGAGAAAACTGGAGCAGAAGTTGCAGAATAACAGCATGAAGGAAGTGTGGGATGGGATGAAGATCTTCACTGGCTGCAACTCGAAGCGGGGTGCCACCATCGAGAGACATGTGGAGAGAGCAAACCAGATGAACAACTTCTTTAACAGGTTTGCCCACCCTAATCCACTCTCACCTCGGAGTACTGTACCCTCCAACCATCCTTCTGCTGAAAGCAGCATAGCAGAGAGTTTCCCTCCACCCATAATTACAGCAGTGCAGGTGAGCAGAGAGCTGAGGAGATTTCATGCCAGCAAAGCAGCAGGTCCATATGGAGTATCGCCACGACTGCTGAAGGCCTGTGTGTTGGAGCTGGGGAGTCCTCTACAGCGCATCTTCAACCTGAGCCTGGAACAGGGGAGAGTCCCGAGGTTTTGGAAAACATCTTGCATCACCCCAGTCCCAAAGGTATCATGTCCTGGTGAGCTGAATGACTTCAGGCCTGTCGCTCTGATGTCACATGTGATGAAGACCATGGAGCGGCTGCTGCTTCACCACCTGAGGCCACAGGTCCGCCATGCCCTCGACCCTCTGCAGTTCGCATACCAGGAGAAGGTGGGAGCAGAGGATGCCATCATCTACATGCTACACTGATCCCTCTCCCACTTGGACAGAGGCAGTGGCGCTGTAAGAATTATGTTTCTGGACTTCTCTAGCGCCTTCAACACCATCCAACCTCTACTCCTTAGGGACAAGCTGACAGAGATGGGAGTAGATTCATACCTGGTGGCATGGATCGTGGACTATCTTAAAGACAGACCTCAGTATGTGCGTCTCGGGAACTGCAGGTCTGACATTGTGGTCAGCAACACAGGAGCGCCGCAGGGGACTGTACTTTCTCCGGTCCTGTTCAGCCTATATACATTGGACTTCCAATACAACTCGGAGTCCTGCCACGTGCAAAACTTCGCTGACGACACTGCTATCGTGGGCTGCATCAGGAGTGGGCAGGAGGAGGAGTATCCATATTACTAACAGAGAATGGTAAACCGGATGGACGCAGGGACATCCGGCCATGGGCCGTGGACGCAAAAGACGTACTGCGCAGGCACCCCACAACCCCCCCAAGCAACGTAAACCGGCCGGATGGAATGCAACGTAAACGCACGAAGCCATTGCACACGAAACGGGACACACACAAAGAAGAGGATTGAGACCCACGACACCCAAAGCCCCCCTCCAGTAACTGAAATAAGAAATGAGGCCACAAGCCCCTAGAACACCAAAAGCAAAGGAGTCACACGCAGACGCCACATAGCACACTAAACAGTTCGCGCACAAAAAAGACGATTCAGACCCACGACACACAAACACCCCCTCCACTAACAGAAATAAAAACTCAGGCAACAAGCCCCCAGCACACAAAAAAAAAAGAAGCCGCGAGCGCCACACAAAGCCCATTGGACATGAAACGGGACAGACTACGGACATAGCACGCGAAACGTACACAAAAAGGACGATTCAGACCCACGACCACACTAACATAAATAAGAAATGACACACAAAGCCCCATTTCTGAACGAACCGTCCGTATTAAACATACGTCATCTCAACACGTTCACACTATGCAGCAAAGGTCGATCTCAAATGTCTCGACTCCAAAAACGCGCATTGCTTTCAAAAGATACACTTGGTTCAAAACATGCGATGTCCAGATCCCGAATATAACAATTGGTTATTACAACTGGGAAATAGTACAGTCACCAATACAGATGGACTTCACCCAGATATTATTCCAATTCCTCAAGCCTTTATCTACGACGACTTAGTTACAGAAATATTTGGAACAGCAATCTCATTAGACCAAATTCCACTTTTAACACAACGAACTATATTATGTCCAAAAAATATTAATGTTGATTACATTAATAACCAGGTCATTTCATTATTTCCTGGAGAGTCACACCTCTTTCTAAGCTCTGACAAAGTTGACTCTGATGACGACAATGACCATCTTGATTTCCCCTTAGCATATTTGAACACTATTAACCCGGCCGGATTGCCACAACACAATCTTAGCCTTAAAAACGGAACAATAATCATGCTATTGAGAAACCTTAACACTAGACAGGGTTTATACAATGGCACACGTTTAGTCGTCAACACCATGACACACAATGTTATTCAAGCAACAGTTCTTACAAGATCACATGCTAACAATACTGTTCTGATTCCTAGAATTGACCTTACAAGTTCTGACCTGGAATTACCTTTTACACTTAAACGGCGACAGTTCCCCATTAAACCTGCATTTGCCATGATATACAAGGACATTTTCCAATACACCTTTACACTGTGCCAAACCCTTTATTGTTTGCTTTCTATATGCATCATCCACCCCTTCACACTATGCTATATCTCATTCATACATCTCACTGTTTGTCATATCCCAACACCAGGGGTTGGCGAGCGAAGCGAGCAGGGGGCAGAGTCCCCTAGTAGGAACCTAATCAAGGACTTTGTTAAATGGTGCGACTCAAACCACCTACAACTGAACACCAGCAAAACCAAGGAGCTGGTCGTGGATTTTAGGAGGACCAGGCCCATCATGGACCCCGTGATCATCAGAGGTGACTGTGTGCAGATGGTGCAGACCTATAAATACCTGGGAATGCAGCTGGGTGATAAATTAGACTGGACTGCCAATACTGATGATCTGTGTAAGAAAGGACAGAGCCGACTCTGCTTCCTTAGAAGGCTGGCGTCCTTCAACATCTGCAATAAGATGCTGCAGATGTTCTATCAGACGGTTGTGGTGAGCGCCCTCTTCTACACAGTGGTGTGCTGGGGAGGCAACATAAAGAGGAAGGACGCCTCACGCCTGGACAAACTGGTGAGGAAGGCAGGCTCTGTTGTAGGCACAGAGCTGGACAGTCTGACATCTGTGGCAGAGAGACGGGCGCTGAGCAGACTCCTGTCAATCATGGAGAATCCACTGCATCCACTAAACAGGATCATCTCCAGACAGAGGAGCAGCTTCAGCGACAGACTGCTGTCACCGTCCTGCTCCACTGACAGACTGAGGAGATCGTTCCTCCACCACACTATGCGACTCTTCAATTCCACCAGAGGGGGTAAATGTTAACATTATACAAAGTTATTGTCTGTTATACCTGCATTGTTATCACTCTTTAATTTAATTTTTTTTTTTTGTATCGGTATGCTGCTGCTGGAGTATGTGAATTTCCCCTTGGGATTAATAAAGTATCTATCTGTCTGTCTAAGTTATATAGTGCCTTTCATATCTATCTTATAGCATCTTTAATCTATCTACTGTACTGTATAGTGTGTCTCATATCAATTTACCTATTATATAATGCCTTTCATCTATCTATCTATCTGTTAGATAGATAGATAGATAGATAGATAGATAGATAGATAGATAGATAGATAGATAGATAGATAGATGAAAGGCACTATCTATCTATCTATCTATCTATCTATTAACCACTGAGCCAGCGTGCTGCCCACCTTGATTTGGGATCAGTTGCATGGTAAAAAGAACAGAAAGAACATCTGAGTGCACAGTCAGGTTCTGCAATGCATTCCAAAGAAAAATCAAATACAACAAAATTTCTAATTTACGTCCCTCTGTATGTTTACTTATAACATCCTCTTGCAATTTGTCTAATTCTGAAACGGAGATGTTACCTGTTAGAATGAAAGATGTGCAGATGTGAGCAGAGAACATTTTGAAACAGCACATAGAGGTTACTCTTTTGTTAGTATAAGGCACCCCAGCTCTTATTAATAAAAGGGTTATTTTTAAATTATTATTTTTATTTATTAAAGTGCACAAACTGATCAGTGATCAGTGATAAAAAAAAGGTGATGGCAGCAAATGCTACTGTGAAACAGTGGGCACCTGATCCTGTTGGCCAATTCTAGTTAATCCAGCTGTGGGATAGATGAAAACAAAAGAAAATCACTTTTTTCCCCCCAAATGTGATATTATAGAGTTGCCTTAAAAAGCTGCTCGTTCATAATATAATTTTTCAACATGAATTTATGACTCACTTCCTGCCCGAATGATCTCTTTCTCTTTGGAAGTGCTTGATCTTTAGATTGCCGTTTATGGCGCGCAACTCGCCAAAAAACATAAGTGGGGTACGCAGCGCAGCCTTCTAACGTTAACTTCAGCTCTTGCAGAATAAGCTTGAGCTGTCAGTCAATTTGCATAATGAAATGTGGGCGGTTCCGTATGCAGATCTGATGCTAGGTTATTTTGCACCCTATCATTAGTAAACCAAACCGGTGTTCATAGCCAACCTGTGCGGCTGGGTTTTTCCCCACCTTATGGCCTGCGCCCCTTTAGAATGCCTAATTCGGCTTAATGGTGGCGCCGGTCCTGCCCAACACAGACATCTGAACCAACTATAACCAGTTGTGATGGTTTAAGGGTTAATACAATTAAAGTCGTGGGCCTCTATTTTGAATTTTTTCTAAACAGCTAGAAAGCTGGCTGTGCCTGTCAGCTCAAGATCACCTGCTTTCACTTACAGTGGGCTGGTGCCTAACAGCCCTGATGTTTACTGGATTATATTGACCATCTTTGTAAGTCGCTTTGGATCAAAGCATCTGCTAGGCAAATTAATGTGAATGTAAAGCAAAGCGCCTCAGAAATTATATGAACTGAGCGTCTTTCTGCCGTCAGTAGCAGCGTAAGGTGAGCGCCGATTGAACACCGGGTTTTTTTTTTTGGCTCATTGCAGCGAATCAGATCGTCCACATGGTCCTCCATAACAGGTGTCGCCAACTCCGGTCCTGGAGGATCACCGTGGCTGCGGGTTTTCATTCTAACCCTTTTCTTAATAAGCGACTTGTTTTTGCTGCTAACTTCTTTTCCATTCATTTTAATTGATTTGCTCTTGAAGACTCAGACCCCTTAATTGTTTCGTTTTCCTTAATTAGCAGCCAAACAATAATGAGATACAAAATGAGCCAAAAAAAAAAACAAAAACTGGTGTCCATCATACAATATCTGAAAATAAAGAAAGATGAAGGTCTCAGGAATGTCGCTCTGCTCCGGTCCCCAGTGCTCTAAGAAAAGAGAAAATCAACAATTTTGGAAATGTCTGCTAATGCACCACGAGAGCAGCAACAAGCCATGAAATTAAAGAACGAGTTTAATTAACGACAAGACTCGGTGCCTAATTAAGGAACTGGTTGGAGTTTGAGGCGCTGACTTAGGTGGTCTTTCTGCTGGCTCCCTCACTTCACATTTCATTTCTGTTTGATTGCCGTTTAAGGAAAGAAATGAAGCAATTCGGGGGGAACAAATCCTAAAAAAAGCAATTCAATTAAAAATGAATTCACAAGAAGCTAATTAGCAGCACAAACAGGGTACTCTTTTTAAAAAAAAAAAAAAAAGGGTTAAAATGAAAACCTGTAGCCATGGTGGTCCTCCAGGACCGGACTTGGCGACCCCTGCACCATAACGATAAATGAACGACATGTAAACGCTGTACAGACGTTTTCTTCGCGCTCATAGGGATTTGGGCAGAAACCGATGCCAAGGAAAAAGCTGTATGCGACGTTTTTTTTGATGCCATCCGAACGAACATAAGTGGTGAATGCCCATGTGGACGGCCTGATTCGCTGCAATGAGCAGGAAAACGCTTGCCCTGACGCTTAGTTCAGCGGTCCGTGTGGACAGGGCCTAAGGGTGGCTCCGTCCCTGTCCATATGGCCTTCCCACAGACGCACAAACGGTGCTTGCCGGGACACTGGAAGATCTGTTATGGATGATTTAAAAAAAAAAAAAAAAAAAAAAAAAAGTGCCATGTTGTACCCGCATCTACGGGAGCGTATTAGGGTCGGGTCCGTTCTCGAGTAGGCTGCTGCTGCTTTCACATGGCACGTTGCTTTTCCACTACTTTTTCTCGGTTTCTTAAGACGCAACAAAGGCGCGCTTTTGTGCCCGTAAGTGGCCAATGAGGAGAAAAGAACACTTGAGCCAATGAGGAGGGGAAGGGGCGGGGCTTGAGCCGCAGTCCGCGCACGTCCCTGGTCACTGCCGGTCTTTACCCTCTGCCAGTTCTTTGCACCCCATGTAATGCTGCCCAGACGGACATCCTAAAAATGAATAACAACATTAAGAAAAGTAATGGCTAGAAGAGAAAAAAAAGTGAAGTCAAAGAGTAAGTCAGTAGGAAGGGGCGCACTGAAATTTGGAGAAAAAAAAAGGGACGAAACCGGCAAACCATTTAAAAGATAACAAGCCACAGGGAGCCAAAATGTCTGATCCAAAGCTTTTAAAAGGATTGGCATTTTCTATGAGTGGTCCTCCACCCGTGGGACGACTCGTCAGTTTTATAGCTCGAGAACAAAGCACGGATTGTTCCTCCGCTGAAAAGGTTAATAGCGGTGGCATCCGGAGATCTTTAAAGGGATTATCGAGCTTCAGAGTTAATGGGTTTAAGTATCGAGAGCACGCTTTACAGAAATTACCAGCTTTAAGCTCCCGAGAACAGAAGTAGCTTTTTACGGCAGGAGAAAAGGTGTGCTAATGTCGTCTCCAGCAGGGCAATTAGAGCAAATCAGCGGCGAGCAGACGTGAGAGGAGACGACGAGCCGAAAGCGGCGCGCTGCAAAGTGCACATCTTAGGAGTCTCAACTTGTCTTTTGCTGTCATTTTTGTAATTTTCCGAGAGATAGTAGCTCGTGTCGATAATTTACAATGCATGATCTGCCTAACAATACCCTTTAGATTGTGCACTGTGTGAAAGGCGCTATACACAATTAATTGACGGAGTAGATCTGGCCTCATGAAGTGTGTTATAAACGATACCTCACCTTTTCACTCTTACACTCAATTCTTCAATTTACTGAAACGATAGTTAGGGTTGTGGGTGCGGGAGCCCATCCAGGATGGGATTCTATTCAAACACAGGCAGGTCTGGTTCAAGCCTTTTTTTTTGGGGGGGGGGGGGGTCCTAAATAGAAGTTTCTGTCTTCTCGGTGGGGTGCTGGGTGCTGTCTTAGCTTGTGTATGCCAGGGAATGGCCCTGATCACAGGATGGTCAGCTTAGAGTGGGCTGTCAGGAATGAAAAAACTGAGAAAATCCCATCCAGAAATGGAGAGAACCCAGGAATCCAGTGACACAAACCGCTGCTCCACTGTGCCCACCCCCATGATTTATAGAAATTATTAGAATGTGAACCAAACAAAGTATAGTGAAATGAAACACCATGTGATGATGCTCTGCTTGAAAGGCGCTACATTAAAGACAAAACTGATTCATTAATCTAAATTTTGTAGTTTCCTAAATTTGGTCTTGTGATTATATTTGCTTTGTAAAACACCACAAATCACTGATTTAAGATTCAGATTCTTTTAAAGTTTGCCGCCTTATGTTTCTTTTACAAAAGACCTTAACCAGTGAAATTCTTACTTTAATGTGCCAAGCAACATGCAACCCATTGCCACTCTCTGGCACCCCGACTGGGGAGTAGAAATGTTTGAGCTGGAAACTTCAGTCAGGAAATTTCAGAACATATTTATCTTAAACACAGGCAACATCATTTATATATAAATAAATAAGAGGAGGAGGTGGGCTAATAGTAATGCAGTCTTCTGTATTTGAGTAGCTGCCACCTGGTTGGGACTATAAATATACTTTTACCTTAATAAAAGGATAAGAATCTGTCCTGTTGCTATGTCTCTGTCATTCCACTAGAAGCGCACATCACAAACATTTTTAGTAAAAACATAATAAAAATAATAATAAATTTTATTTATATACCACCTTTCCATGCTCAAGGTACATGGCATCTGTTAATCCAACAGATGGCGCATCAAAAACGTTTGTGATAATAAAATGCATTGCATTTGTCATTCCAACAGATGGCACATCACAAACATTTGTAATAATAAAATGTATTGCATTTCTCATTCCAACAGGTGGCACATCCCAAACATTTGTGATCATAAAATGCATTGCATTTCTTATTCCAACAGATGGCGCTTCACAAACATTTGTGATAATAAAATGCATTACATTTGTCATTTCAACAGATGGCACATCACAAACGTTTGTGATAATAATAAAATGCATTGCCTTTGCCATTCCAACAGATGGCACATCACAAACGTTTGTGACAATAAAATGCATTGCATTTGTCATTCCAACAGATGGCAAATCAGAAACGTCTGTAATAATAAAACACATTGCATTTGTCATTCAAATAGATGGTGCATCACAAACATTAAAACTGCTTTTACGAATCCCACACCAAGGTTATGTAAAAAGACAATATTTTGGTACCAAACACCAAAAAATAGGCATATAACAGAGACATATGCATTACATTTGTCATTCCAACAGATGGCATATCACATATATTGTAGCAATGTATTTTATTACTACAAATAAGTGTCTGTATGTCTGTTTATTGGTGTGTCACTCTTGTTGCTGTGTTTCTGTTACTCCAACAGATGCCATATCACAAATATTTGGAGTAATAAAATGCCTTACTTTTATCATTTCAACAGATGGCGCATTACAAACATTAACATTGCTTTTACAAATCCCATACCAAATGTCATATAACAGAGAGGTCCATTGCTTGGTGCACTTCAAACTTAACGGCGAGGTTGTCCCAGTTAAACGTGTGTCTGGTTGAACTGGCATGTGTATATATCACAGACCATGGGCCTGTCCTTCTGACAGCATTGTGATGTTCTTGTATATGTGTTACTGGGACACGGTGCAAGTAAGGTGCAACGGGGCAAATACTAAGAGTGCCAGAGAGCTGATGGAATTGCGGCTATCAAACTCCATTAACAGACACTTGGACTTGGATCCAACATTTGCAGGCTTAAAAAGAAAAATATATATGCTTATTAAATAAGACTTTTGTGACCAACACCCTTGGAACCCCACCTTACTAATCCATCCCCCTCACACCCACCTACCCCCCCCCCCCCTTTCTCCTTTGCTACTTATTACAGTACCTTTGATTCCTGTGTGTCTAATCATTTTCCTCTGATGATGACACCTGGTAGACTATTTTAAGATACATGACTCATTTTCTCCTTTTGTGGACTTCTTGCTATAAATATATAAATATCAGGGTGGGCAAAAAGTAGGTTTACAGTTGTGAGTAGGCAAAGCACATAGTTAATTCTATTATTATTATTTATTAATTTGTATTTTTTATTTATTTGTTACACATGACCTGTATCTTAAGCGCACTGTGCCATTGTGACATTCTTTTGAGTTAATAAAGCTATTATAATAATCACAGCCTGCATATCCTTATTCATACGGACAACTGTAAACCTACTTTTGCCCACCCCTATACATATTTATATATATATATATATATATATATAATGGCTACCAGGGGGCACACCAGCTCCCCACACCTGACACAGACACACGGGCAGGCGTTCAGCAACACCCAGGCTTTACTCTCATGTGGGAAACTCTTGTTTTTCGTTCCCCACCAAAGCACAGTACAATGAAGCAGAACGCACAGATGATAAAGCACACTACTGTATCTTCTGTTCTTTCTTCTCCTGCCTCTCCTTCCGCCTCCACTCCTCCTCTGATAAGCTTCATCTCCTTTCCTTCTGGCTCTGGCTCTCTGAGTGAAGGCATTGCACTTCTTTTATGCTGCACACTGGAGTACTTCTGGTGGGCCATCAGTGTGGTCTGGAAGTACTTCGGGTTGAGGTGGAAGGTCAACAAAGTAAGGCTCAGCGATCCCTGCAGCACCAACTGGTGGTGCCCACCGAACCCAACAGGGCTGTGCCAAACTGCAACTCCCATGGAGCCCTTGGGCATCTGAGGCACCACTGCAACCCAGGGGGGGGCTGTCATCTAGCACTCCACGGAAGATAATGCCCAGAGCACACTCTCTCCTCCGGTCCTTCTAATATGCAGGCATCCTGGCCAGGCAAGGGTGCTGGCCATCTGCCACTATATATATATATATATATATATATATATATATATATATATATATATATATATATATATATGTATGTGTGTGTGTGTGTGTGTGTTTTCTGCAGATCCTCTGTTAGAGTTGACTGAGATTATGGATGGACGTCCGTTTCCAGGTCTCTCCAGAGATATTTCACTGGGTTTAAGTTCAGGCTCTGGCTGGGCTGCTCAAGAATATCACTGGAAGTTGTACCTTAGCCATTCCTGTGTTGTCTCTGCTTTATGGTTTGTGATGGAAGATGGACCTTGGGCCCAGTCTGAGTATTGTCCAATGTGCTCTGAACAGATTTCTGGATTTTGCTCCATTCAGCTTTTCCCTCGACCCAGTCTAGCCTATCCAGTCCCTGCCTCTGATAAACAGCCTCACTGCCTGCTACTACCACCACCACGTGTCATCATGGTAATGGTATTACACTGGTGTTGAGCTGTTCCTTGTTTCCTCCAGATGGTTAGAATTGAGGCTAAGCAGTTCAGTTTTGGTTTCATCAGACCAGAGAGTCTTGTTTCTCACAGTCTTGAGATTTCTTTGGGGGCCTTTTTTGCAAACTTCAAGCAGAGTTTCATGTGTTGTCTGGCCACTGTGCCATTCCACCCGGGTTAGTGGAGCACTGAATTGACGGCTGTCCTTCTGGGAGCTTCTCACATCTCCACTCAGCTTCCATGAAGGTCAATCAGAGTGACTCCCTTACTAAGGCCCTTCTCTTTTGCCCCCCGAATACCCCTACATTTTTTTTTTTTTTTGTATGTGGCCTTTTTCTTATTCTGTCCACCTTGGCCAACTGAACTTATCATCAGACCATCATATTGTAGCAATGCTACTCAAAATTGCATACAACTCCCAGCAGCCCCGGCAGTATTACACTATTGGGCAGATTCAGAGAGTCCAGAGGTTGCTGGGAAGAAGGTTAATTAAGCGGGCTCTTTAAAAAGATGATGAGAGGGTCGTGATCAACAGTCTATATTTGTCTCTATGCATCACACACACTATTGGATTATAATTTCAACTAATAATAATAATACATTTTCTTTACTACCGTAAGGTACAGTTTCTTCTTGATGTACTGAAAATGCTGTCCTGTCCCTGCTTGTCCATGTGATTTTGTTTTGGTGGGACGCGTCTTCGTCTGAGGAAAATCAGGCTACACTACATCTAGAACCTGGTAGGACAAAACTTCACATTTCCTTCAGAGGGCTCTTCACAGGGGGTTTCATTCCATACATCGATATCTGAACCTGCTGTACTGGCCTGTGGAGGACTCTATTGTTAGTGCTAATTGCTTACTGAGTAGTGTCTGTTGTTTAGTTCGGTTTCAAATTTGAAGTGTAAATAAATATTTATTGCTGTTGGGGAACTGAGGAACGTTTGCGTACACGCTTTTGTCTGATGAATTTTTTTTTTCTCTTCGTTATTTAATTAATATATGATTTATTTATTGATTCATTGAGCCTCTTATCAGTGTCTCTGTGAGTGTGTGTGTGTGTGTGTGTGCCTGCGGGTCCCCAGAATAAATTAATAAATCCCTGTCCTCAGATGGTGTGAATCTTAGTGTCAATTGGCAGACTTTAAAAAATAATTCTATAGTTAAGGACCTGCGGTGGGTTGGCACCCTGCCCGGGATTGGTTCCTGCCTTGTGCCCTGTGTTGGCTGGGATTGGCTCCAGCAGACCCCCGTGACCCTGTGTTCGGATTCAGTGGGTTGGAAAATGGATGGATGGATGGATAGTTAAGGACTCTGTTTCTCCTAATTATATAATCTATCGTATGTAAGTGTGAATTATTATTTATGCATGCTATTAATGCATTATTTTTCTTATCTAATACTTATTTGTTTTTCTTTGTGTGTAACTACTTGTCTGACATCTTGTAAAGCACCTCCATTCGTATGAAAGTGTGCTGCAGAAATGTGACGCGTATGACAACTTAAGGGTTCTGGTGATGGTAATTACCCTCCAAACCAGGGGTTGGCACTGTTGCTTAATGGCCTTTTCTCTTCCTCCCTCCCTCCCTCTGCAGAATGACAGCTTTACCACCTCTGATATTGTGTCTTTGTCAGAGAAGCCCCCACAGTCACAACAAATGTTCACACTGCAACTGGAACCTGGTAGGACAAAACTTCACATTTTTTTCAGAGGACTATTCACAGGGGGTTTCATTCCACACGTCGTCATTTAAACCTTCTGCACTGACAGCCTTACCACCTCTGATATCACTTCTTGTTGTCCGCCCTCTTGGACCCGCTCCTTAATGCCTGGCTCATATTAAACCAGACCTGCTGCCATTTTGAGCCAGTCCCTTTTCGACTTCTGTCTGTGAAGACGTACTCGCATTTTTTTTGTTGTAATATTTTCTTTTCAGCCATTCTCATGGAGTTCACCACGGTGTCCCCAAACCTCTTTCGTTCTCTTTGTGCCTTTGTTACAAACTAAATGCTATTGTTAGTATCTTGTTTTCCCTTTTTTTTGTTGTTTTGGTGTTGAAATACCCGATTTGTGAATTTTCCTAAACTCTGCCGTTCTCCGGTGCTTGCTCTGTAAATGGCGCAGGGTGTGGCCTCGGACGTGTGGTTTGAGTAAATGTAGACGTGTACAGTTTATGCAGGCAATTTTTAAGGAATGACTTAATTGCAAATTGAAAGTTAATCAATGTCATTGTACGTGCAATAACCGGCTTGATGATTTATTTTGCAATAAAGGATTTCTCATTTAAAAGAGAAGGCATTCGTAGAGCCAAATGAAAGTGTGCGCCGTGTTTCATATCACAGTGATATTCTCTGGGCATTAGTATGGGGCTGTTTTTAATCAAAATCCGTATGAAGCAGATCGGCTCACTTTGACAGTTTTATTAAAATGAGAGAGAGCTGAAGCCTTGCTACTACATAAATCCATCTACAGTGTGTGCAGTGTATATGTGAAAGGCGTGGAATGTTTAACAAGTAATATATTCCCCAAAATTACAAGATAATAACAAATGAGACCGTCACAGTATTGTGATAGGCTTCCCAGTTTAACAAGTGTGAGGGACGACCTGGCTGGGATGCCATTGAGGTGGAAGGACGGAGGGTTTGGGGACACAGCTGACACAGGGCTTTACCACCTCCAGTACACCTCCAGGCTCTGATCCCCATGTGGGTGCCCACAAGGCATGCTGGGTATTGTAGTCATCTGTACTCGCTAACCTCCTTAAGGGGGCATTCCCGGGAATTAGATAAAAGGAGTGGTCTGCCTCACAGGGACGAGCCAGAGCTGGGTGGAAGGTGGACGACGCTAGCGAGGAGGAGTGGAGGAGGCAGTGACAGGGAGGAAGAAGACAAAGAGTTGTGCCTGTGCTTGTACTTTATTATGATTGTGGCTGTGGTGGTGGGAAATGCTTGATACGGAAGAGATTCCCACGAATAAAGGCTCTTTGCCTGTTTGCGATGGGCGTTTGGGGAGCTGGAACGCCCCCTTGTGTCCACACAAGTAAGGGGCCAACATCACTAGCCACTGCCAATCAGGTCTGGTGAATGTGTCGCGCAGAAAGAGGACTTCCGTACTCTGCACAACCACAAGATGGTACAGCATGGTGGCAGGTTTAACCTAATTAGCGTTATGTTTACCTCCCAAACAAATGGGTCAAAAACATTGAATTTATTTTTCTACAAGAAAAATGTCATAATGTGTGAAAGAAACTATGAAAAATCAAAATGTCAACATAAACGCAGTAGGAAAGGTTTGTGCCTGGTGATGTACGGATTTGGATTTAGTGCACGTCTTTCTTGTGACATGTTTTGAGATTTTCAACTGAAGTCACAATTGGGACAGTGGACACACGTTTCATTGTGTATTTCTATTGTCATATTTTTTCTGTTGCTTGCACATGAGAGGGTGTCCTATCAACTTAAGTTCTGCAAAATAACATCAAGTTCAGTATGTAAAGTCCTCTCCTGTCTGTCACACTACTTGTCACTTATTCCACGTGTCTATGGTTCTCTGAGTCAAGGAAAATCTTCGTAGTGTTTGTGCGAAATTTCCCCTTAACAAGTTTCCAGCTGTGTCCCTGTGTTCTTGATGAACTCATTTTAAAGTCACTGTCTTGATCCACTGCACCAATTCCCTTCATCATTTTAAACACTTCAGTCAGGTCTCCTCTTCATCTTCTTTTTCCTAAACTGTAAAGGCTCATCCTTTCCTCATAATTAATTCCCTGTAGCCCCTGAATCAGCCTAGTTGTTCTTCTCTGGACCTTCTCTAGTGCTGCTATGTTCTTTTTGTAGCCTGGAGACCAAAACGGCACACAGGACTCCAGATGAGTCCTCACCAGTGTGTTATAAAGTCTGAGCAGAACCTCCTGTGACTTGTACTCCACACATCAAGGTGCTATATAACCTGACATTCTGTTTGCCTTCTTCATGGCTTCTGAACACTGTCTGGCAAATGACAATCTGCTACGACTCCTAAATCCTTCTCATCAGGTGGACTTTCGGCTTTTCAGACCTCCCACTGTGTATCTTACATTTTGACTTTTTATGTTTAACGCTTTACATTTACTGACATTAAATTTCATCGTTCACAACTCTGCCCAAGCCTGTCTGCTGTCCAAGTCCTTCTTTGATGATTCAACAGATTCTCAATTATCTGCCGATCCACCTCTCTTGGTATCATCTGCACACTTCACCAGCTTGTTACTTATATTCCTATCCAAATCCTTTATATTTATTAAAAAGACCAGCAGCTGCTGCACTGCCCCCTGCTGGTCGCCACTCTTAACTTCACCCAATTCTGATGAGGTTCCTCACACCGTCACCCTCTGCTTCCTGTGTTTGAGCCAATTGTGCATCCATCATCCTGATTTGCCACTTATTTTAGTTTGATGCCAAACCTCTTATGTGGCACCTTATCAAATACTTTCTGTAAGTCAAGATCAAGAATATCATCCACTCCCTGAGTATGGGAAAGGTGCCATATTTAAATAATATTTAATAATATTGGTATTGTTATTATTATCATCTGCTCCACTCTGGTCGTATCCTTTTGTTGTCTCCTCATAGAATTCCAGCATGTTAGTAAAACACGACATCCCTCTTCTGACCCCATGCTGTCCTTACCATGTGCTGCTCAATCTTCTCCTTAATAATTCCTTCCATTAATTTTCCTGTGATGAACATTACGCTTACTGGCCTATAGTTGTTTGGATCTGCCCAGTCACCCTTTTTTATGTAACAGGATGATATTTGCCATTTTCCAGTCCTTTGGAATCTCCCCAGTGTGCAGTGACTTTCTATAAATATGTGTCAAGGGTTTCTATCTGTACTCTCTAACCTCCTTAAGAACTCGAGGGTAAATATGACCTGGTCCTGGTGATTTGTTTGACTTCAGCCTATTTAATCACAACTGCTCTTCTCCCTCTGCAATTTCCAAATTACTCAGTTTCTCCTTAGTAGTCCCTGTTATCGTCACCCAGCACACTCAGGCACAATGGCGCCGGTGTCCCTTTCACCATGTACGACACAGGCCATGCACCCTGGAACCCTTTTTCAGGTCCCTTTCGCCATTTTCCTTAGACCACGAGTTTCCAGCTCCAGTTCTGGAGAGCCACTGTGGCTGCAAGTTTTCACTCTAACTCATTTCTTAATTAGTGAGCAGTTTTTGCTGATAATTAACTATTTGCGTTTTATTTTAATTGGCTTTTCTTGAGACTCTGACCGCTGAATTGATTCTTTTTTCCTTAAACGGCACCTAAACATAAATTTGATGTGAAGTGAGCCAAAAGATGACCAACTAAGTTGGGCCTTCAGACACCAACCAACTTCACTTCATTCAGTTTCTTAATTTGATGCCAATTGCTAATTAAACCCGTTATTTAATTCCATGACGCTCGCTCATTCTGCCATGGCAGACATTTCCAAAACTGATTTTCTTTTTTCAGAGCGCTCCCAAAACGTTTTGTAGACCTGAGCAGATTAACATCACTGAGGCCTTCACCTTTCTTTATTTTCAGTTATTGGGTGATGGATGCAGGTTGTTGTTTATGTGTTGGTACATTTTGTGTCTTAATATCGTTTGGTTATTAATTAAGGAAAAAAAAATAATTAAGGGGCCCAAGTCTTAAGGCATCAATTAAAATTAAGATAAAGCAGCAAAATATGGTCACTAATTAAGGGTTAGAATGAAAACCTGCAGCCACAGTAGCTCTCCAGGACTGGAGTTGGAGACCCCTGCCTTAGATGTAAAGTTTATACCATGGATGAAACAGCCACACTGTGGAAATGAATTTATATGAATAAGGTGCAATAATAAATCAAACGTGTTGCAAACATAACTGTACAGCCCCAAAATTAAACTCTTCAGACCTCCAATAGCAATAATTGACACGCATTCGAAGTGACATCGATACCTACATGTAGTTTCCTAGGCTCAGCATGATTCCAAAAAGCATGTGAACCACACCGAAAATCACCGACATCTTCATTTTGTAGGAATTCAGAAAGGTGAGTTTATTTGAAGAAAGGTTCCAGATCTAAAGAGAAGGAGAGAAAGACAAATAAGAATTGGGCTGCTCAGTCACTTAGCTCACTTTCATTCATTTACTGTATTCGTCATACTGTTTCCAGGTCCACTCCACGGGCCATGCGGTCCTTGTAATCAGATGCTAGTATCTGAGGCGTCATCAGTGGACTCACTCAAGCAGTGATGGGCGATTCACAAATGATTCATTCTTTTTGAGCGACGCTTTTCGGTGAATCACACAAACACGTGATCGAGGGGAGCTCAGTGGGAGGGCTCAAGTAAACGCTGGATCGACATGAACCCCTCAGCCCTTTCCACAGGTTGCTTTCTGTAGCTTGGTGTCTCCCATCTTTTTATTTTAATTGTTTGAGAAAAATATAATAAAAAAAAACACAACTTTAAGAATAAAAATAAATTAACAAACAATGAAGACTCACTAATGTGCTTGGATTGTTTACTGAAGTGCCTTGTTATGTAGTTTTTCAATCTTTAGCCAATATTTAAAGTTTCTTAGGACTTCCTACCCTTCAACACACCACATAACGTGGTCCATGTGAGAAACACGCCGTGTCCACATTGATGCCAGCAATTTTCAATGATTGTCCAAACGTTCCGAGCGTCAAGCAGATGATAACAGACATACGAGAACGAATCTACAGTTAGTCTATTCCAAATGAAATTCTTTTACAATCAATTAAACATTACATATTTTACCTATATAAATAAATATTATAAGTTAAATATCATAGCTATATTTGTTTTATACTTTACCTTTGATTTTGATAAGTAAATTAAATTAGTTTTTGTTTAATATCCTAACAACAGGGTCACGGGGGTCTGCTGGAGCCAATCCCAGCCAACACAGGGGGCAAGGCAGGAAACAAACACCGGGCAGGGTGCCAGCCCATCGCAGGGTGCACACACACACACACCAAGCACACACTAGGGACAATTTAGGATCTCCAATGCACTTAACCTGCATGTCTTTGGACTGTGGGAGGAAACCCACGCAGACACAACAACATTTATTTCTATAGCACATTTTCATACAAAAAGTAGCTCAAAGTGCTTTATATAATGAAGAAAAGAAAAATAAAAGACAAAATAAGAAATTAAAATAAGACAAAATTAGTTAACATAGAAAAAGAGTAAGGTCCGATGGCCAGGGTGGACACAAAAAACAAAAAAAAAACTCCAGATGGCTGGAGAAAAAAATAAAATCTGCAGGGGTTCCAGGCCACGAGACCACCCAGTCCCCTCTGGGCATTCTACCTCACATAAGTGAAATAGTCCTCTTTGTAATTAGGGTTCTCACGGAGTCACTTGATGCTGATGGACATACAGACTTCTGGCTTTTAATCCATCCATCATTGTTGGAACATCACGGTGCTTTGAGTAGATGGTGGTGGCGCAAGCCGGACACGGGGAGAACATGCAAACTCCACGCAGGGAGGACCTGGGAAGCGAACCCGGATCTCCTTACTGCGAGGCAACCATTGAGTCAAATCTAACAAATCAAAGCAACTTTTCTACACTGAATTGCATTTTCCAAGTGTTTGCCCAGTTCTGAAGATGGCAAATGTATCCCTTTCAAATTAAATCTACAATACGATACAGAATTATGAGGAAAGTGCAGGACTGTTCTCCGAGTCCGACGTTTGTCACTTTGTGATGTCACGTCCGTTCTACCATCCGTCTTGTTACGATTCAGTGAGGTGGGGAGATGGAGCCTACTGGACAGCTTTGGGCACAAGGCTGCAAACAATCACCAGTTCGTTGCTGGGCACACTTAAGTCCCTCATATTTAGCCACTATGTTATACTGTATATAAACATCTACGTGAGGAAGTGTGTGTGTCTGTCTGTTCGGCCCGGAAGTGAGAGGTGGATTCGGGGTAAGGGCTCCACCTCCGAGGAAACAAAGTCGCTTAGCCATTAATAACACAAGCGATGCAAGCACGTCAGCAAAACGAAACCTCAGAAGAAAGACAAAGTCGCTTAGCTGCTAATGCAGAAGTGAGGCGAACACATTTGCAAAACAAAAGCTCCTAGGAGAGAGTCGCCCAGAGCAGTTCTTATCAATTACCTGACATCTCTACATTTCAATTTTTTTTTCTGACGATTTCAATAGTTTTTGGGACCCCGGGCTTTTTACAGCATGGGCTTACACAGCTAGTTATTATATAATTCTGTTAACATAATCTGTACATCTTTAGTTAGCGTGAAGAAAATGGCTTAAAGAGAAAAAGGAGACAAGGGGAGAACATGCAAACTGCACAGACCTAGTGGGAAGGTTGGATTGAAACCCAGGACTCTAAACCGGTAAACCCACTGCACTAACTGTAGAGCCGCCAGGCTTCTGAAGGCCGATGTCACTCGGAAGGACCCCCTATACTCTTCTGTGCCACCCTACTTTTAATGGCCTGTCACTTACAAAATTTCTTCTCCACATCCAAAAGAGTCTTCATTAACATTTATCTATATTCAGATTTAGAATACGTAAACATTTAATCAATGATGCCACTTCAGTGAGCGGCTCATTAAGAGCCGCAATCAGCCACCGAGTCGCTTATTAAGTAGAGAGCCAGCATTTATGCGGCGATGATAATTTAATTAAGCCTTTCGTAATTCTTCTGAACTTTTTGTAAAGGGTTCTTCTACATCACGGTAAGTATGATGCTCACGGTCTATTTACCAAAACCACTGAATCCAAGATTTCAAGTCTACCATGGAAGGACTGAGGGTTAAGGCAGGAGCTAAACTTGGGCAAACAGCAGTTCATCGAAGGGCACCATTACTTATACTGGGGTCAATTAAAAAAAAAAAAAATGACAGTAGTCAGTGCCCATCAGGCAGCAGTGCTCCACAGAGTGGGTGAATGGGGCAAAATGAGTGTGGTGCAGCAGACTGGGTGGGGAAAGACATTGGACCAGCAGCGGGCTGGGCGGAGCTAATGTTTGACTGACAGCAGGCAGTGTGGTGTGGTGATTAAAGCTTTGGACTTCAAAACCTGAGGTTGTGGGCTGAAATCCCACCTCTGACACTGTGTGACCAACAGAAAATGCCTGGCCTTCATCAACAAAAAAAAGGACTGTAACCAACCAAGTGAATCACAAGTGTTGCAAGTCACCTTGGATAAAGGTGTTAGCCAAATAATAAGTAATAATAATTAGATAATAATAATAATAACCAGCGCCTAATAGGCATCTGTCTATGATTGCTCCACAGAGTGTGTGGCATCAAACTGGGTGGAAGAAGATGTGTGACTGACAGCTGGGTGGGTGGGGCTAAATATCTGAATGAAACCACAGGAGGCACGGAGCTCTGTGTTTGACTGGCAGCAGGAGGGGCTGAGATAAATCTCACATGTGATGGAACAACCACGTAACTGCAGTTTATTTTAAAATTGAGTTTTTTTAGTTTTCAGAGTTGCCAGGTCTTTCCTGATGTTATAAGGTAGTGGCGATGGCCAAATATGTCTTCATTCCAGTTGTAGCAGGATGAAAGAAGCTCACATATACACAGTGGTAGACATACTGCAAGACAAAAACCGAGCAACTCCACTGACCAATGAGGAAGGACCGCCTACCAATGAAAACATCGGATTATGATCACGTGATTTAAATGCAGTGACTGCGTAATTTAAATGGCAGATTGTTGCTGATTTGTGAAAAAGACAACATTGTGTATGTGAAGCTCAGGAAACATGAAATCTTGAGATAGTTAATGATGGGGCAACGTTATTTACTCAATTTGCAAAAAACCTGAAAGATGTGACATACAAGGTTTTTACAAAGTTGGGGAGAAATGTTTTTCTGACAGTGCTTAGAGGAGGGGCTGGATGTTTGTCATCCAAAAGCCCCAAAATGATGTTTCAAATATTCTTAGACACCAATGAATAGCTGCAAAAAAATTAAAGAGAAAAGCCAGATCATGACATCAGTGGACAGATAGATAGATAGATAGATAGATAGATAGATAGATAGATAGATAGATAGATAGATAGATAGATAGATAGATAGATAGATAGATAGATAGATATGAAAGGCACTATATATAGATAGATAGATAGATAGATAGATATGAAAGGCACTATATGATAGATAGATAGATAGATAGATAGATAGATAGATAGATAGATAGATAGATAGATAGATAGATAGATATGAAAGGCACTATATAATAGATAGATAGATAGATAGATAGATAGATAGATAGATAGATAGATAGATATGAAAGGCACTATATAATAGATAGATAGATAGATAGATAGATAGATAGATAGATATGAAAGGCACTATATAATAGATAGATAGATAGATAGATAGATAGATAGATAGATAGATAGATAGATAGATAGATAGATAGATAGATAGATAGATTTGATATCTTGTTACTATGGTGGACTTTCTGTAGGGGCAAAGCAGCCCCAACCTGTACCCTTGTGTTTCCCAAACATTTCTGTCGTCTTGACATGCCAGTGTGTTTGTGACCCATCGAGAGGGGATTTTAGTATGATCATCAAAGTGGGGTGTGGGGGTCCTGTATGATCAACAGAGGGTCAGAGTGGGGTTGGCTGCAGCCCACCTGAGATGCCACCAGGTTTTATATGCTGTCATATTTACAGGTTAACTATGACTTTGAGCAGGTGGCGGGTAAGAAAGCCATCTGGGCGTTTTTGTTCAGACTGCTGGCCCCCACAACCTGGACCCGAATAAGCTGAAGAAAATGAAAGGATGAAGGTCATTTTATCATTTATCTGAATAAATTCTTTAAATAATGTTGCTTGCTTTATTTTTTGAGGCCAGGGGTTTTATGGTTTTCTCCTCCCTTGAAGAACATTTTTTTGTAATACGGGTAGTTAAAGGTTTTTGTGAACATTGAAAGCCTGACCAGGACTTGGAAGCCCACTCTTTTGAGTTTGGGGATCAGGCCTGTTTTCTCAGCGTGACCAGTGAGGTCCTGTTTAGTATTGAGGTTTATTTTGAGGCCATCTTGTGTGTGGCTTATCAGTAACAACTGCTCTTCTACATTATTGACCTGCCTGGGGCTTGGTTTACTTGTCCACATATCAGCTCACCAGACTGCACTGACAAGCGACCATTTAGAACGTCACGAATGTTAATTTATTAGAATTGGCACGTGGCACCTCCTGCTGGTGGCTGTCCATATTGCTCCCTAATTCTAACTTTGTTAAGTCACATCATTCCTGTGGACATGTCAACTGTCCCGTCCTGAGTCTAAACACAAGGAAAAGCGTTATCCCCCCCCCCCCCCCCACCTCATGGAGTGCCCCCTCCCCCCCACCTTCCCCATCTGTGTTTTATCTCTCTTTTTACTCCTTCTACGCTCATTGCCCATTCTTTCAAGGTGCTTTCCATCACATTTTTCAGCTCATGAAGCACATGAACATATTGTCGGCGCCTTTACCAGCTCATTTCTCCGTAATGAGGATCCTTGACGCTGTCACACAGCCCATAATCAGAGGGCTTCTGCTTTTTACTGCCTACCTTCTACTCAGTAATTTCACTCTGCTGACGACAGCGTACATTTAATTCTCTTTCATTTTCTTTGCTGCGTGCCCAGATTTTACAATATCATGAATTCTTTTGTCATTTTCTAATTCTTAATTTGCTTGATTTCCTTCTTTTTACCGATAACAGGGTAAATGGCCACTTAGGCTTTTGCTGAGCTCTTATTTCACTAGTCACCATTTCCCTTTTCTGAGGGGCTCTTCAGTATATCATTTATTCATGTTTCATATTTATGACTGTTTTTATGGGGGTTCAGGGGTCAGGGCAGCTCCCTCAGTGATGCCATCTCCTGGGTCGATCCCTCACCAGGTTGTGGTCTGTGTGCGCTTGGCGTGTTCTCCCTGTCTCTTTGTATTTTACTACAATAGGTGGCCTGTTTGGTTTTCCTTGTAAAGACATTCAAATAGCAACTCCTGATTGGCCCTGAGTGTGCAATGTGGTGGACTGGCACACCCTACGTTGTGCCAGTTACTGCCCCTGAACTGGACCAAGCAGCTTTGAGAATGTCATTAAGGTGTGAAATAGAGATGGGAGAGTCTGGGGGGCATTAGAGACCCTCTGATAAACGTAATGGACTCCCAAAAGCCTGAAAATCAAAACTGTGGACGGTGCTTTAAATATTATTATTATTATTATTTTTTTAACATTATTATAGCGTCATAAAGTAGCCAGCATCCATTAATAGATTTGTTTGAAAATACTGCAGCAGAGTCCAAAGACTGAAAGATGACTGTCTCGTTGTGCTTCACAGTGGGCGGGGTGAGGTGAGTGGGCTGGGCTATATGTTTGGCTGGTAGCATGGTGGGTGGGGTTAGATGTTTGATTGGCAGTGGGCAGGACACTGATAAATGTTTAACTGACAGCAGGATTGGAGGGGATAAAAGATTGACTGGGTGGGGCTAGATGTTTGACTGGCAACAGGTTCTGTGGGGATAAGCGTTTAACTGAAAGTATGCTGGGCGGACTGACAATACGTCATATGGGGCTTCATGTTTGACTGGCAGAAGGCTGAGTGCTGCTAGATATTTGAAATTATGGAGCTAAATGCTTTACTGACAGCAGGATTGGAGGGGATAAATGTTTGACTGGCAGTGGAATGGGCTGGAATAAATGATATGGGTGGGGATAAATGTTTAAATGACAGCAGGGCAGGTGCAGCTAGATGTTTGACTAGAGGCAGGCAGTGATGGGCTGAATATTTGAAAGGGAGGGGCGAAATGTTGACTGGCAGTGGCAGTGTGAGTAGATATTTGATTGTATGGGGCTAGATGTTTGACTGGCAGCACCATGCTTGGAGCTAAGATTTTTGACAAACAGCAGGTTGAGTGGAAGGAGATGTTTGACTGGCAAAGAACCAGGTGGAGCCAGATAATTGACTGGCAGCAGGATGAATGGGAATGAATGTTTGACTGGCAGTAGGCTGGGTACAGCTCAATTTTTGATTGTTAGCAGGCTGGGAAGGGCTACGTGTTTGATTGGCAAGCAAGCTGAATGTGTCTAGATGTTTGACTGGTAACATGCTGGGTGAAGTTATGCGTTTGTCTGTGTGAGAGTAGATGATTGATTGGCATCAAATTGGGTGTGAAAAAGCGTGTGACTGAAAGTCGGCTGGGTGGAGCTAAATGTTAAACTGGGTGGAGCTTGTTGTTTAACTGACAGTAGGCTGGATGGGACTAGATATTTGGATTGGCATCAAGCTAAGTGGGGCAAGATGCTTGACTGGTAGTGACATGGGTGAAGGTACATATTTGACTGGCAGCAGGCTGGGTGGACTGACATGTTTGACTGGATGGGGGTAAATGTTTGATTGGCAGTGGGTATGGTGGGGATAAGTGCATGACAGAAATTGGCTGGGTGGAGTTAAATAGTTAACTGGGTGGAGCTTGAAGTTTAAGTGGCAGCAGGATGGGCGGGGATAAACGTTGCACTGCTGGTGAGCTGTGTGGAGCAAAATATTTGATTGGGTGGGGCTAAATGTTTACCTGACAACAGGATGGGTGGGACTAGATGTTTGCCTGGCAGCAGGCTTGGTGGAGCTACATGTTGAACTTGGTAGGAGTAGATGTTTGATTGGATGGGGATAAGTGACTGAGAGTAGGCTGGGTAGAGCTAAATATTTAAATTGTGGTGGTTTATGTATAACTGACAGCAGGCTGGATGGGGCTAGATTCGTGCCTGGCAGCAGGCTGGGTGGAGTTAGATATTTGACTGGGTGGGATTAGATGTTTGAAAGGCAGCAGGTTGGGTGAGCATAAGTGTTTGACTGAAAGTAGTCTGGGGGGAGCTAAAAATGTAACTGGGTGGAGCTTGTTGTTTAACTGACAGTAGGCTGGATGGGGTTAGATATTTGATTGGCATCAAACTGAGTGGAGCAAGATGCTTGACTGGTAGTGGCATTGGAGGGGATATATATTTGACTGGCAGTAGGCTGGGTGGCGCTAGATGTTTGACTGGGTGGGGGTAGATGTTTGATTGGCGGCAGGTTTGGTGGGGATAAGTGTGTGACTGAAAGTGGCTGGGTGGAGCTAAATAGTTTACTGGGTGGAGTCTGATGTTTAACTGATAGGTCACAGATCTTCGACCGGTAGCAGAGTGGGCGAAGCTAAATATTCAATTGGGTGTGGGCTGGACGTGGGTTGGGCAGGAGTAGACGCCTGAATTGTGGGGAAAGATTCTTATCCGTTAGATCAGGAGGGTTTGACAAAGAAGGCACAAACTTTCTTAGGAAAAATAAAAATGAGAAGACCACTGCATGACCACTGCTTGACTGCATGGGGCATTGTGTCAGTAGTGATGATACTGGTGCTGTTCAGTATTGAGGTTGGGAACAACGAAGGCCAGCCATGTTTTCTTCCCAGTTCATATCAGTGTTTGATTTATTTTCTGTGACTGGTAAAAATGGTTGCTGTCGCTGTCTATTGTTGTCCAATAAGAAAGCTTGTCATTGGGGCGAGCCTGTGGCAACACCATCAATAGGACTTCAACTCCCAGCAGTCAGCAGGAGTGAACAGGGGCCAATGGGAGATCAGCACACACTTTAAAGAGTCAGGGTGGAGATTCCGTGGCCTGTCATGGGTAGCGTTGGAATCAATCTAGATATAAGAAGAGACCTGACAGGCCTCCATATTACAGGAAACCATACCAGTGACGCTGTTGGATTTGATGATTTAAAATGGCGACAAATCACGTTTACATTGCCATCAAAGGCTAAAAGTGTAAAAGTTGAGTTGTCCGCCATCAAGAAAAGCGAAAGTTATCAACGCCGTCCTTGATTGTTCTCTCTTTGCCATATTCTGAGAAGCAACTCGTCATGCGCTAAATATTATATTTCATTCGGTTTCACCGTGGCTCATCTTTATCAAACTTAGTAACAACATGCAGTGTGCAAGAGCGCTGGCTTTTTTGAAACTGTAAGGTTTTCCTTTGATAAATGCACTTCAGAAGAGGTCACCCACCTGTAGCTCAGCCTGTACTTGGATGGGAGACCATCTAGGAAAAGCTTAGGTTACTGCTGGAAGACATGTTGGCAAGGCCAGCAGGGGGCACTTACCCTGTGGTCTGCATGTGGATCCCAATGCACCCAGTGCAGTGACGGGGACACTGTGCTGTAAAAATGGCGCCGTCCTTCGGAATGGGACATAAAACCGAGGTCCTGAGTAACTAAAGATCCTTGGGCATCCTTCATAAAGAGTAGGGGGTATCCCAATGTCCTGACTAAATTGCCCACCACAACCTGGTCATCTCTGGTCTCTGATTGGCTCTCTCACCCCTTCACCACCTAACAACTAATGTGTGCCGAGCGCACTGACACAAAAATGGCTGACGTTGCCTCATGCAGGTGGATGCTGCATATTAGTGGTGGTTGAAGTGGCTCCCCCCACTAAGGCGTTTTGAGTTGTGAGAAAAGGCTGTGATATAAATTGTAGATGCCACGTGGGCTGGACGGGACAGGACCAGAAAGGGTGGACAGACAGCCCGTTGAAACAAGAAGATATCGCTGGGGCTTTTTATTCCGCCAGCACACTAGATGGCAGAAGCCCTGGTTGTTGGTACCCCGTGGGAAGTCAGCAGGGCATGCTGGGAAATGTAGTCCGGCATGGCAGCCCTGTTGGAGTCACGGGATGCCGCAAGAAGACACTGCAGGGAAACAAGCTCCCTACTGTGATGAGGGACTTCTATGTGACCCGGAAGTACTTTGTTCGGGGAATCGCCCTGGCACCGGAAGTACTCCCAGGTCTATAATAAAAGAGACCGCACTCCCTTATCCAGGTGAGTTCAGAGCTGGGAGGTAGAGAGGCAACACTTGACTGGAGGAGGGTAGTGTGGTGGTGAGAAAGAGAGAGATATTGGGAAGATATTGTGGTTTGTGCTTTTGTACCATGTTGGAGGTATTTGTTGTTAATAAACAACCTTTATTTGAACCCGGGACTGTGATTCTGTGTTCATGTTGGGGATTGGCTTGCTGTCGCCAGGGTATCCATTACAAAATGTAAAGAATTCTTTTTCTTCTTCTTCTTCTTCTTCTTATTATGTAAAAAGTCATGTTAGCAGTTCATTTCATACACAGTGCACGTTTGACCACAACAGAGTAGACCACCATTGCCCTCGTCCAGTGGCCCAAATTTTGTCCCGTTGGTTACATACAACAATCTTCTTCTTCTTCTATCAGCTGCTCCTATTATGGGTTGCCACAGCGGATCATCTTGTTCCATATCTTCCTGTCCACGTTATCTTACTCTGTCACAACCACCACCTTCATGTCCTCTCTCAGCACATCCATAAACCTCCTCTTAGGCCTTCCTCTTTTCCTCTTACCTGGCAGCTCTATCCTTAGCATCCTTTTCTCAATATACCCAGCATCTCTCTTCTGCACAAGTCCAAACTAACACAATCTTGCCTCTCCGACTTTGTCTCTCAACCATCCCACCTGAGCTGACCTTTCTAATGTCCTCATTTCTAATTCTGCCCATCCTCGTCACACCCAACGCAAATCTTAACATCTTTATCTATGCCACCTCCAGCTCTGTCTCCAGTGCCACCGTCTCCAGCCCATATAACACAGCTGGTCTCAATACCGTTCTGTGGACCTTCCCTTTCACTCTTGCTGATACTCGTCTGTCACAGATCACTCCTGATAATCTTCTCCACCCATTCCACTCTGCCTGCACTCTCTTTTTCACATCTCTTCCACATTCCCCATTACTCTGTACTGTTGATCCCAAGTATTTAAACTCATCCACCTTAGCCAACTCTACTCCCCTCATCCTCACCATTCCACTGACCTCCCTCTCATTCACACACATGGATTCTGTCTTGGTGGTCCTACTGACCTTCATTCCTCTCCTCTCTAGAGCAGATCTCCACCTCTCCAGGGTCTCCTCAGCCTGCTCCCTACTCTTGCTACAGGTCACAATGTCATCAGCAAAACATCACAGTCCATGGGGACTCCTGTCTAATCTCGTCTGTCAACCTGTCCATCACCTTAGACATCCGGCGCCGCCGAGAGTGGCAGCCTTTTCAGCAGCTCCGTGTATGACTGTATATATATGTGTATTTTTCTACTTTTATTTTTCTATTTTTATTTATTGATCACTCCTACCACTTTATTTTATGTGGATTCGTTCCCTGGACACACTTACTTTTACAACGTGGGCATGGATTTTTACACGCCGAGACTCGCCTATTCAAGTACTCAACTTCGGGCGCTGAGAACAAATGCCAGTGCCGGTGTGGTTCCCTATTTACCCGACGAGGTAAGAAGGCGGTATCGTGGCAGCAGAGCCGGCACTAAGCTAAAAAAGAAGCGGCTTGCGAGAAAGTGGCGTTTTAAGCCTTCGGTGCCTTCTGTTATTCTGGGGAATGTAAACTCAATCTCAAATAAGATCGACGAACTGGCTGCGCTGGTGAAAAATGTCAGAACTTACAGAGAATGCAGTTTGTTGTGTTTCTGCGAAACGTGGCTAACTAACACCATCCCAGATGCTAATGTGGAGCTACCCGGGTTTAGCACCGTTAGAGCGGACAGAGATGCAAGTACCTGTGGGAAGCAAAAAGGAGGAGGACTCGCTCTCTATGTTAATACACGGTGGTGTAACCCTGGACATGTAAATGTCAAAATCTCCACTTGCTGCAGGGATATCGAACTGTTGGCCATAAGTCTGCGTCCCTATTACTTGCCCAGAGAGTTTGGACACGTCATTGTTGTTATCGTTTACATTCCTCCTCGGGCGGACGTGGAGTCAGCGAGTGACATCATCCATTCTGCTGTTGCTAAGTTACAAACGCAGCACCCTGAGGCACTTGTGCTAATCGCTGGAGACTTTAACCATGTGACGCTGGACAAAACATTACCTGCATTCTCCCAGTATGTGGACTGTAACACCAGGGGAAATAAGACTATTGATTTACTGTATGCAAACGTTAAAGACGCATACAGTGCCACCCCGCTGCCTGCGCTTGGGAAAGGAGATCATAACCTGGTTCTGCTTCAGCCTCACTACAAACCAAAAGTGAGAGTCCTACCTGTAACCAAACGATCATTCAGGAAGTGGACCCCGGAGGCTGAGAATACTCTGAGACAATGTTTTGTAACTACAGACTGGGATATCCTGCAGGGATCACATAGTGAGAACATTGAGCAGGTTGTTGACTGCACTACTGACTACATCAACTTCTGTATGGACACTTTAGTTCCAGTAAGAACAGTATGCTGCTATGCTAACAACAAGCCATGGATTACAAGTGACATCAAGGGCCTTTTGAACCAGAAGAAAAGGGCTTTTAAAGACGGTGATCAGCATGAGCTCAAGCGCGTGCAGAAGGAACTCCGAGTCCAGCTCAGGGCGGCGAAGGAGCAGTACAGGAGAAAGCTGGAGCAGAAGTTGCAGAACAACAGCATGAAGGAAGTGTGGGATGGGATGAAGATCATCACTGGCTGCAGCTCGAAGCAGGGTGCCACCATCGAGAGAGACGTGAAGAGAGCAAACGAAATGAACATCTTCTTTAACAGGTTTGACCACCCTAACCCACTCTCACCTCGGATTACTGCACTCTCTACACATCATTCTGCTGATACCAACATAGGAGAGACATCCCCACCCACAATTACAGCAGCGCAAGTGAGCAGAGAGCTGAGGAAACTTCGTGCCAGCAAAGCAGCAGGTCCAGATGGAGTATCGCCACGACTGCTGAAGGTCTGTGCATCAGAGCTGGGGGGTCCTCTACAGCACATCTTCAACCTGAGCCTGGAACAGGGGAAAGTCCCGAGGCTTTGGAAAACATCTTGCATCACCCCAGTCCCAAAGGTATCACATCCTGGTGAGCTGAATGACTTCCGGCCTGTCGCTCTAACATCACATGTGATGAAGACCATGGAGCGGCTGCTGCTTCACCACCTGAGGCCACAGTCCAACACGCCCTTGACCCTCTGCAGTTCGCATACCAGGAGAAGGTGGGAGCGGAAGATGCCATCATCTATATGCTACATCGATCCCTCTCCCACTTGGACAGAGGCAGTGGTGCTGTAAGAATTATGTTTCTAGACTTCTCTAGCGCCTTCAACACCATCCAACCTCTGCTCCTTAAGGACAAGCTGACAGAGATGGAGTAGAGTCATACCTGGTGGCATGGATCGTGGACTATCTTACAAACAGACCTCAGTATGTGCGTCTCGGGAATTGCAGATCTGACATTGTGGTCAGCAACACAGGAGCGCCGCAGGGGACTGTACTTTCTCCGGTCATATTCAGCCTATATACATCGGACTTCCAATATAACTCAGAGTCCTGCCACGTGCAAAAGTTTGCTGACGACACTGCTATCGTGGGCTGCATCAGGAGTGGGCAGGAGGAGGAGTATAGAAACCTCATCAAGGACTTTGTTAAATGGTGCGACTTAAACCACCTACACCTGAACACCAGCAAAACCAAGGAACTGGTGGTGGATTTTAGGAGACCCAGGCCCCTCATGGACCCCGTGATCATCAGAGGTGACTGTGTGCAGAGGGTGCAGACCTATAAATACCTAGGAGTGCAGCTGGACGATAAATTAGACTGGACTGCCAATACTGATTTTCTGTGCAAGAAAGGACAGAGCCGCCTGTACTTCCTTAGAAGACTGGCATCCTTCAACATCTGCAGTAAGATGCTGCAGATGTTCTATCAGATGGTTGTGGCGAGTGCCCTCTTCTACGCAGTGGTGTGCTGGGGAGGCAGCATTAAGAAGAAGGATGCCTCACGCCTGGACAAACTGGTGAGGAAGGCAGGCTCTATTGTTGGCATAGAGCTGGACGGTCTGACATCCGTAGCAGAGCAACGGGCACTCAGCAGGCTCCTATCAATTATGGAGAATCCACTACATCCATTAAACAGTGTCATCTCCAGACAGAGGAGCAGTTTCAGTGACAGACTGCTGTCACTGTCCTGCTCCACTGACAGACTGAGAAGATCATTCCTCCCCCAAACTATGCGACTCTTCAGTTCCACCAGAGGGGGTAAACGTTGAACATTATTCAAGTTATTGTCTGTTTTTTTATCTGCATTTTTTATTACTCTTTAATTTAATATTTTTGCTGCTGGAATATGTGAATTTCCCCCTGGGATTAATAAAGTATCTATCTATCTATCTATCTATAAGAAAGGACTCAGAGCTAATCCCTGATGTAATCCCACCTCCAGGTTGAATGCGTCCATCACTCCTACCATAGACCTCACCACAGTCACACTTACCTCTGTACATATACTGTACAACTCTTCCATACTTCTCTGCCACTCCCAACTTCCTCATACAATACCACAACTCCTCTCAGTCACCCTGTCATTTACTTTCTCCAGGTCCACAAAGATCCAATACAACTCCTTCTGGCCTTCTCTCTACTTCTCCATCAACACCCTCAGAGCAAACATCGCATCTGTGGTGCTCTTTCTCGGCACAAAACCATACTGCTGCTCACTGCTCACACACATGACATTCTATATGGTGGTCCACAAGGCTCTATCCTGGGTCCGCTGCTCTTTTCGATCTACATGCTTCCGTTAGGTCAGATTATCTCGGGGCATAACGTGAGTTACCACAGCTATGCTGATGACACGCAGCTGTATTTATCAATAGCACCTGATGACCCCGACTCTGTTGTTTCACTAACACAATGTCTTACTTGTGTTTCTAAATGGATGAATAGTAATTTTCTCAAGCTAAATAAAGAGAAAACAGAAATTTTAGTGATTGGCAATAATGGATATAATGGGGTTATTAGAAATAAACTTGATGCATTAGGATTAAAAGTCAAGACAGAGGTAAAGAATTTAGGGGTAACTGTTGACTGCAAACTGAATTTTAAATCACATATTAATCAGATCACTAGGACAGCATTTTTTCACTTAAATGTAGCAAAAGTTAGACCTCTTATATCATTGAAAGATGCTGAGAAATTAGTTCACGCTTTTGTTTTCAGTCGGCTAGATTACTGTAACGCACTCCTCTCAGGACTACCCAAAAAAGACATAAATCATTTGCAACGAGTGCAGAATGCAGCTGCTAGAATCCTTACCAGGAAAAAAAAATCCAAGCACATCACCCCAGTCTTAGCGTCACTACATTGGTTACCTGTGTCATTCAGAATTGACTTTAAAATTCTTCTTATGGTTTACAAAGCCTTAAATAATCTCGCTCCATCTTATATATCAGAATGTCTGACGTATTATATTCCAAATCGTAACCTTAGATCCTCAAATGAGTGTCTGCTTAGAATTCCAAGAGCTAAACTTAAAAGATGTGGTGAGGCGGCCTTCTGCTGTTATGCACCTCAAATCTGGAATAGCCTGCCAATAGGAATTCACCAGGCTAATACAGTGGAGCACTTTAAAAAACTACTGAAAACACATTATTTTAACATGACCTTCTCATAACTTCATCTTAGTATTTTCCTGATGCTCGGTATATTCAATTAATTATCATAACTATTCATGGTTGCTCTAAAATCTGTACTAACTCCTACTCTCTCTTCTGGTTTTTTTTCCCGCTTTCTGTGGTGGCGACCTGCACCACCACCACCTAATCAAAGCACCGTGATGTTCCTACATTGATGTATTAAAAGCCAGAAGTCCAAGTGACCGTCATCATCAAGTCCTTCCATTTGAACCCTAAATACAAAAAGGACTGATCATTTATGTTAGGTAGAATGCCCAGAGGAGGCTGGGTGGTCTCATGGCCTCGGAAACCCTGCAGTTTTTTTTTTCTCCAGCCGTCTGGAGTTTGTTTTGTTTTTTCTGTCCCCCCTGGCCATCGGACCTTACTCTTATTCCATGTTAATTAGTGTTGTCTGATTTTAATTCTTAATTTATCTTTGTTTCTCTTTTCTTCATCATGTAAAGCACTTTGAGCTCCATTACTTGTATCAAAATGTGCTATAGAAATAAATGTTGTTCTTGTTGTTGTAATCATCACCTCACTTCTTAACTGAGCTTCCACTACTCTTTCCCATATCTTAATACATAATTCGCCAGCCTCCTCACTCACTCACTCACGTCCGTCCGAAGACGAATGTGCAGTCGCCTTCTGCGCAGCTGCCCGAAAAACCTTACGAGACCGACATTGCGTCAGGCGGTGGATTTACGGCCGCAAAAATTCAAAGAGAAAGGCAACTTCAATTAAAGCTCTAGAGGCCTGAAAGGCGATTTCGACTACAGCTCAAGGCCTAATTACGCATTCTGATTCAATACACCTATATCAGGTTTGTGGTGCTTATACTTATTACTATTCCACTCGTGCCCGTTTCATCTTACATTGTCGAAACGGGCTCTTTGTCTAGTTTATATATATTCACATACAACAATAACATCACAAAATAAAAGGTAAAGATGAGAACAACACCCAAGTTTCCTTTCTCGTACATTTTTACAAAGTTAACGATAAACTGACTTTGGGTTGCCCCCTTCTCATGAGACCCCCCCACAATACACAAAACAGCCTATAAAATAAGTTGGACTAACAGTAACGCACATTCAAAATGGTGGAAATCGGCGATCAGACATACAGTTTGCATTTTTGTTCATGTGGATTAGGCCGATTTGAAGATGATACTCACAGGGTCGATGCCAAATGGATATGGAGATCCTGAAAAGACTCCTGGGCTGACCGGATCCAGTTGCAGTGTGACTGAACTATGAACCGTGTGGTTGCTTAGGGGTGGGGGAAAGAAAAAACATCAGGTAAGATTGTTTTTATGAGACAGCAAACTTAAAGCATATGAACATAAATGTCTTGTCACACTCACGTCCACGGGCCGGTCGGCTGGAACATCGCTCTCACATTCCAGGCTGAAGCAAAGATGGAGAGGCTTTTAGAGAAGCAGTCGTTGTAAATTAGGCCCGTGTAGACCGAGAACAGCCCCATTAGGAGGAGGATGTAGCGCCCGCTGAAAAGGGTGTCACTCAGCTAAAACAGAAAAGAAACGCGATGAACCCGTCGCCTACGGCCAGCTTTGATTTTGAAAACTTGACCCGATCACAATCCCCGCCCTACATATACGTACTCCTTGTTGTGATTTGTCTGCTTATAAATCTCAAAAAAACTAAAAGTCAAAAGCCATCCCTGGAGTCCACCAAAGGTCTGAGCCTAAAGTGTAAGGGCTCGTTTATACTTCACGCTCAGAACGCGGACGCGCACGCATCATGGCTGCCATACATTCCCAGCATTCATTTGACGCGTCCTCAGGGCAGGTCCTCAGAAATTAACGCGTCTCGTGCCCGAGTTGCAGTACCAGCAAAAAGTCGGTGGGCGCAGTGTGATAAAAGTTGAAATGTGACGTCAGGGTCTCTGTTTACTATCTACATGTGACAGAAAGCCGCTTTGAGGATCCTCCGGGATTGATGTTTGATGAATGGTTCGATGTGGTGAAGCAAAATCCCGACATACAAATGCAGTCGTGGTCGCATATTCCTGATCGTAATGACACGATACATTTTAAAAGTCTCACATACCATCTTCTGTGCCATCTTTTTTTTTCTGGGGCTTCCTCCTGACCTGACAGCAGCGGCAAACAGTAATAGATTGCCACACAGAACACATTATATGTATGATATTCCAACTCTCTGTATAAATCTAGATAGATAGATTGTTGCTAAAGCTGCTCTTCTGTCTGAAGATGACACTGTTTAATGGATGCAGTGAATTCGCCATAATTGATAGGAGTCTGCTCAGCGCCCGTCGCTCTGCCACAGATGTCAAACTGTCTAGCTCCATGCCTACAATAGAGCCTGCCTTCCTCACCAGTTTTGTCCAGGCGTGAGGCGTCTTTCTTCTTAATGCTGCCTCCCCAGCACACCACTGCGTAGAAGAGGGCGTTCGCCACAACCATCTGATAGAACATCTGCAGAACCTTATTGCAGATGTTGAAGGACGCCAGCCTTCTAAGGAAGTATAGTCGGCTCTGTCCTTTCTTACACAGAGCATCAGTATTGGCAGTCCAGTCCAGTTTATCATCCAGTTGAACTCCCAGGTATTTATAGGTCTGCACCCTCTGCACACAGTCACCTCTGATGATCACGGGGTCTATGAGGGGCCTGGTCCTCCTAAAATCCACCACCAGCTCCTTGGTTTTGCTGGTGTTCAGGGTGTAGGTGGTTTGAGTCGCACCATTTAACAAAGTCCTTGATTAGGTTCCTATACTCCTCCTCCTGCCCACTCCTGATGCAGCCCACGATAGCAGTGTCGTCAGCGAACTTTTGCACGTGGCAGGACTCTGAACAGGACCAGAGAAAGTATAAATCTTTAGATTTATACTTGATATCACTTTCATGGTGAAATGCATTGAAGTATGTATGTTACATTTACAGATAAATTGTTAATTTCGGCTGTTACAGACTGAAATCAAATGAATGTTTTTATTCTAAGAAAGTAAGAATAAGGAACAGCTCACTTCTCAACACAGACTCGACCGGGGTCGAACCCGTGAAGTTTTGATTATCATTCAACAGTTGATACCGTTGCACCACCAAAGCGGTTGTAGCAAATGCGTGTCAATGTCACACCCTAACGCGTTCTTTTTCTGCAGTTATAGTCTTGAGTAGAAGTGCACTTGTTCTGTTATATTTGTACCTTTTGTGAAAGTGTTTATTTGATATTTTGGCTTCAGGCTTCACACATTACACACTTCATGTCTACATTTTGTCAATTATTACTAAAACATGAAAAACGTTTCTGTTTTGACGATGTGTTTACATAAACATGAAATGCATGTGTTCCAAATAACCATATAGTATTTATAAAAGGTGTCATTTTGCTTGACTTCTCACTCTATACAACTCTAAGCAACTGACACGTAGGTAAACAGACTTGAGCTGAGAAAACTGTGTGGCGGTGGGGGAACGTGATAGTAGGATGCTTGCTGCTTATCAACACATTTACAGGGCAAAAGACACTGATGGAGAGGTGCGAAGCGATTTAAGGTGTGACAGATCTATGAGTTTTTTCGTAGGCTTTGGTAATTCTAGTGTTAAGTAATGAATATGGTTAATAATTACACACATGGGGTTGACACGGTAGCGGAGCGGTCACACTGCTGTCTCGCAGAGAGTCACGTCACTGGTATTCCCTGCCTGGACTTTGCATGTTTTCCTGCTGGGTTTCCACAGTGGGCTCCGGTTTCCTTCCAAAGATATGCAGATTTGGTGACACTAAAATGATGCCAGTGTGTATGTTAGTGCTTGTATTCACCTTGCGATGATACTGGTGCTGTTCAGTATTGAGGTTGGGAACAACGAAGGCCAGCCATATTTTCCTCCCAGTTCATATCAGTGTTGGATTTATTTTCTGTGACTGGTAAAAATGGTTGCTGTCGCTGTCTATTATTGTCCAATAAGAAAGCCTGTCATTGGGGTGAGCCTGTGGTAACACCATCAATAGGACTTCAACTCCCAGCAGTCAGCAAGAGTGAGCAGGGGCTGATGGGAGATCAGCACACACTTTAAAGAGTCAGGGTGGAGATTCCGTGGCCTTTCATGGGTAGCATCAGAGTCAATGTAGATGTAAGAAGAGACCTGACAGGTCTCCACATAATAGAAAACCATACCAGTGACGCTGTTGGATTTGATGTGTAAAAGTTGAGTTGTCTGCCATCAAGAAAAATGAAAGTTACCGGCGCCGTCCTTGATTGTTCGCTTTTTGCCATATTCTGAGGAGCAACTCATCAGGAGCTAAATATTACATTTCATATAATTACACACATGGGGGTGACACGGTGGCAGAGCGGTAGCACTGCTGTCTCGCAGGGAGTCACGTCGCTGGTATTCCCTGCCTGGACTTTGCGTGTTTTCCTGCTGGGTTTCCACAGTGGGCTCCAGCTTCCTTCCAAAGATATGCAGATTTGGTGACACTAAAATGACACCAGTGTGTATGTGAGTGCTTGTATTCACCTTGCGATGAGCTGATGCTCCCCGTTCAGGGATTGTTTCTGCCTCATGCCCAGTGCTTACTGGAATGGACACATCCCTGGATTGATGGATTTAATCATTTAATCATTAAACATCCTTTTCAGAGATATTGCGGTAAGGTGTCATCAGAATTTAGTTGGTATTCCAGGCAATTCACAACACAGCAAAGCCAAACTTGTTCTCACCGTGATGATGTCTTGCACTGCCACCTGCTGGATTCCTCCAGATTTATGTAAAGTACACGTGCAAGTATAAAACAGTAAAACACTTGTGGGTCAGTATACCTGTATGCGAATCCTCAGAGATCCTGGCTCCTTATCCTGTTGGAGGCTCCATGACCTACGACTGACACAGAGCTTTCTGACACCAAGCAGGCTTTTTGCTGATGATATTTTGTTTTGTAGCACCAGAAAGGAAGAATTAGAATGGGAGTTGGAAGAAGGGAGAAGAACTTTGGAAGACAGGGGAATGAAGATAAACAGGAAGAAGAAAGCAAAATGACTTGAGGTTTAATGAGGATCAAAATTCAGAAGTGCGCCTGCGGGGAGAGCCATTGAACAGAGTGGAGAAGTTTAAATATCTTGGAACAGCGGTATACCAAGATGGAGAACTGGGTGTAAAGATAACCCAGAGAGTGCAGTGTGGATGGAACAATTAGAAGAAGACATCAAGACTACTGGGAAATTGGAGAATTAAGGCAAAGGTTAAAGGTAACGTTTTTGAAACCAATGGTAAGACCAGCCACGATGTACGGCGCTGTAACAAGGGCAGTGTCACATACGTGCGTACGGGAGGCAGCGAAAGGACTCGAAGAAATGTAATTCCACACCAGACCAAAGAGTGGCGAGGTGCATTGATCCTTCCTCTAATTCCACTGCAGGCCCATTAGGAGAAATTCCACTTGGCCTCCATGATGTCACTTCCTGTCAGAAGCTCCATGACGTTACTTCCGGTCCAGAAGACGCCCCGTTCGGTTACAAGCCCCATGATGTCACTTCCAGTTCCGGTCATAATGACCTCACTTCTGCTGCCACACTTAAAAAACCCACCATCTCAACCTCACCAGATAGTTCTGTTTTGGACTCGAACCTGTACACATCTGAACTAAAAATGCAACCTCTTGTGGGTCAGTATACCTGTGTGAGAATCCTCAGAGATCCTGACTCTTGAATTCTTAGTCACTCCGCTGCACGCAGTACTTTGGATCTTGCATATGTTTCTTGTCATCCATCCTGTTTCTCATGTTAGGCACCTGCAGCGGTGAACACCACACGTTTGGAGCACCAGCTAACAGTCACGTCTGATGTCAGCAATGAAAATTTCAGTTTCGAATCCAACAACAAATCAAAGTCGCTGCTACTGAATGTGCTGAAAGATCCACAAACACTTCAGCAGAAGACGTCTTGGATTTGCTTAAAATGCATGAGCCACCAACTCAACGGGCTGAAGTTTCTATCTTCCATTACAGATGGTACAACGAGCAGCTCTGTGGATCATTGGGTTACCCAAATAAATTAACCATTGTAGCCCCCCAGTCCCGACAGGGTCCTCTGACACACAGGTCACACTATGGAACACACATTTATCTCAGGTCAATTTAGAGTCACCCGACCACCTAACAGCTGTGAGGACACGCAAGAACATCCAATGTGCAAGGAGAAATAGCCCACCTGTACAAACCTGTTCAAACTTCACAAAGGTGGGATGTAAAACCCAAAACTCTGAAGTGGTGAGACAGCAGTACCAAATGATTATTCACTATGTCTTGGCTCCTTTCCTTCGAAATCCCCAAAACGTGAAAGTCAGATAAATAACAAAATAGGGAGCAAGTTGGGATGAATATCAGAAAAGTGTAAGGGAACCGGATAGCTTTAGGGAATGATCTGAACTGCACATACCTCATTCTTCAATCTTTTGAAGTGTCCTTCCTGTAAAATCATCCACGTCGCAAAGAGAGTCATGATCAGGCCGTGGCCACAGTCCCCAAACATGACAGCAAACAGGAAGGGGAAAGTGATGATGGTGAAGGGAGCTGTAGATGACATTAAAGCAAGGATTACAGACAATTAGAGATCCCCCCCATTACTAAAGTGGCCAGTGATGAACCTATGGGGCTACAAATCCTGAGTAGCAGCTCTAGAGCTCGCTCTGGTGGCCACAGGTATGCTTCTGAGCCACATCTAACATTTGATATCCAACAGGTGTCATGAACTCTCAAGTTCCTAAAGCACTAGGGAGTTCCAAAGATCAAAGTCCCAAAAATGCCCTTCTAGATAGGTGGCTGTGTGTGGGTTTGGGACCTAGCTAGTAACAAGGATGTATTGCTAATAAGATATGCTAAGTGTTGCCTCTTGCAAGATTTAGATAATAAAGAATATGATGGACGCTTTCTCCTGCCTATACGGGACACCCAGTGGGGGGTGCCCGTTAAATTTCTTCAACAATGGATAAAGTAAGAAGATCTGACTTGGGATGAGGTGCAGGGCCAAGGTGTGTGGAAAAGTTTGATCAGGTATATCAACCCCACATAGAAGTGGGAAAAGATGAAGAGGAAGAAAGTTCAAAGTTTATTGTCATGCGCACAGTAAGGAAACACGTTTTCCTGTACAATGAAATTCTTTCTTTGCTGTCCACACCAAATGCCAATGCTTAACAAACCAAAGTATACAGATAAACATAAATAATAAGTAACAGATAGATAATATATAACAGAGGCAGCATAAAGTATAAAAACAGAATAGAAGTATAAAGTGTAATGTGCAGGTAGGTGTGTGATGGACAAGTCAAATACAGTTGTGTGAGGTCGATAGAATGAGGTGGCCCACAGTTATAAACTCCAGTCAGTTATTTAGGAGTCTAATGGCCTTGAGAAAGAAAGAGTTCTTTAGCCTGGAAGTCCAGCATTTCATACGTCTGTACCTCCTGCCTGAGGGTAGAAGTGTGAACAGTTCTTGTTGGTGGGTGGGGTCCCTGAGGATTGAGGCAGTTCTCCCTGCGGACTCTGCAGTTGTAGATGCTCTGCAGAGAGGGCAATGGGGTCCTGGTGGTCTTCTCAGCAGTCTTTACCACTCTCTGCAGGCTTTTGCGGTCCATATCAGTAGTGTTGCCGTACTACACGGTGATGCAGCTGGTCAAGGTGCTCTCAACAATGCAGCTGTAAAAGTTGCCGAGGATCTTAGTCGACATACCAAACTTCCTTAGCCTCCTCAGAAAGTCCAGCCGCTGTTGAGCCCTTTTGACTAGCTGTGTGGTGTTAAGTGTCCAAGTGAGGTCCTCACTGATGTAGACACCCAGGTATTTAATGCTGCTCACCCTCTCTACTTCAAGCCCTCAGATGAACAGTGGCTGGTGAGGTCTCCTCTCCTTTCTCATGTCCACTATCATCAACTTCGTCTCGTCTGTGTTGAGGGTGAGGCTGTTGTCTGCACACCATGACGCCAGACTGTCCACCTTCCTCCTGTAGGCCATCTCATCCCCACCAGTGATGTGTCCTATCACTACGGTGTCATCTGCAAACTTTAGGATGATGTTATCTTTGTGGGAGGTGACACAGTTGTGGGTGAACACGGTGTAGAGGATGGGGCTGAGGACACATCCCTGTGGGGTGCCTGTGTTTGTGATAATGGTGGTTGAAGTCCTATTACCAATCCTGAAAGACTGGGGCCTGCCAATCAGAAATTCTAGGAGCCAGTCACAGAGGGTGGGGTGCAGGCCAAGTGCAGACAGTTTATGGGGGATAACCGTGTTAAAGGCAGAGCTGTAGTCAACAAAGAGCATCCTGATGTAGGAGTCTTTGTTCTCCAGATGGGAGAGGGAATAATGTAGTGTGCCCGCGTTGGCATCTGAGGTGGACCTGTTGGGCCAGCAGGCATACTGCAGGGGGTCCAGAGTGTCTGGTATGCTGCTCTGAATGTGGGCCAGCACCACTCTCTCAAAACACTTCACGATGATTAGAGTGAGTGCTACCGGCTTGTAGTCATTCAGGCAGGTGGGTGGGCTTTTTTTTTTAGCAAGGGGGGACAATGATCATAGTCTTAAAACAGGATGGAACAATGCTCTGACTGAGGGAAAGGTTGAAGATGGAGGAAAGAACATCAGCCAGCTCGTTGGCACATGCTCTGACAGCCCACCCAGGGATGCTGTCTGGTCCAGCTGCCTTACAGGGGTTGATGACATTAATTTTCTTGTATCATTTTCAGTTTTCCAGGTGTGGAGAGAGGCCAAAGTAGTAGGTAATGGCACAGTAGGTAGGATCCACCAGGCTTCCCTCAAAAAATTAAGCAAAACCATTGGGCAAAAAAAGATAACCAAGGCCACTTTGCATTAGATTTTATTATCTTGGGTTTGCTTTGCATTATTCTAGGTATAGAACACAGAAACTTGGCAACATGTGGGCCAAGGTAGTGATAGTTTCCTATAATGGTGTAGTAGGTAGGATCTACCAGGCTTACCTCAAAGAATTATGTAAAACCAGTGGGTAAAAAAGCTACCCAAGGCCACTTTGCATTAGATTTTATTATCTTGGGTTTGCTTTGCATTATTCTAGGTATGGAACATGGAAACTTAGCTGCATTTGAGCCGAGGATATTTTGTGATTGTCAAAAACACACACTTTTGAGATATTTAATAGCACATTCTGAAGTTTGAAAAATTATTTCAATCACTCCTCTATCATCTTGTCTACCTGCTACTCAGGCAAGGGGGTGGCTAGGGGTGGTGGTGATCAAGTGCCCACCTAAAAGGGTTGTCTGTCCACCCAATGAAAAATATGTAAACGTCTACATTATTTTGGCATTTAGTTGCCCTCCCTACACATCCAAATGCTCACCCCAAGATCACTGTTCCCAGGTGTATTCCTACCTGGATTAATCTCCTGGTAGTCTCCAACTCCATATGAGTCAATGATGGTCTGGAAGCTGGAGGTAAAAGAGGTGGTCCTGTTGAATGTGGGGGGAGTCTGCTGGCTCTCTATTCTGTGCAGCACTGGATGGAGACTCGAGCCACTCTTCTCCTAAAATGACACACATGGCACCGTTAATGAGTTTCACGTAAAAGCAATGGTGGGTTCTATTGGCTTGTCCTGTGTGAAGGTCCACGAAAGGGGCTATATAGAGCAAAGATCGATTGGCCGTTTAACTGAGTAACATGGTTTGGGGTGTTAGATAAAAGTGACAACCTGCACAACCCCCTCTATTTGACATTTGTTTTGCTCTCTGGTTGGTTTTCACTGCTGAAGCGCAGCTGACCCAGGAAGTAAGAAGTACTGAAGTTCACCCCCAATCCACATCTAGGTTTACTCATTAGGGATCTAAAATTTGGAGCTCTGATGGGGAGGAGAGCAAAGATTTTCTTCTACAAAGCAAAGTCATCCTTAATCCTTCTGTTCTTTTCTGTTTTGTATTGTATTGTATGTAACCCCCTTTCGCAACATCTGAAGTTCAAATCCCACTGCTTGACTCTCCGTGTGACTCTCAGTGTACCAGTTCACATGGAAGAATTTCTATCTCTCTATTATAAAAAAATATCTTGAGAGGAAGACTAGGGAGACGAGATGTGATCTTGTCGGAAGACAATTTAATGTCACGTGACATAAGGCAGTGAGACAACATTTAAAAAAAGCCAGCAGATGATCCAACTTCTTCTCCTTAGCGTGCGTTCAGCCAAACCCCACCCCCTTCACAACGTGAGCGGCAGAGATGCGAAGTGGCAAAAGGACAGGCTTTTAAATGATCGACGCCCAGCGCGACAAGCAGATAAAATGAAAATACTGTATGCGAAGGTGCCATATAATGAGGCACAATGTAATATACAACACAATACAATTTATTTTTGCCTAGCCACAAAATCACACAAGGAAGGCCACAATGGGCTTTTGACAGCCCCCCAGCCTTGATTCTCTAAGAAGACGAGGACCCCCCCCCCCAAAAAATGGAAGAAACCTCAGGAAAGGCAATTCAAAGAGACAGACCCCTTTCCAGGTAGGATGGGTGTGCAGTGGGGGTCAATACAAAACAATACACAGGACAGGACACACGTATTCCTCAATCCGTCTGTTCTGTCCCAAGTGTTGTATTGTCTTGTATTTAATCTCCTTTCACATCATCTGAAGTTCAAATCCCACCGCTGACACCTCGGGTGACTCTCAGTGTACCGCTTCACCTGGCAGACCTTACATTGTAAATAAAATGAAACTTTGAAAATTTGGAAAGGTGCTACTTATATAATGAAACACAGGATCCCACCGCTGACTCCAGTCTCCTCTCCTTAATTAGCTCCCATTGTACAACTATGGGCATACTGCTTCTGGAGAGGATGCCCACTACTGAAAGGCGCTATAAATGGTGTGACTGTTTTCTCCATGCATTGTCATATTACAACTGACAGCTACTGTACATATGACCTCCTGACTGTCTTGGCACCAGCTTTGTGCTGGTACCCATAATGTAAATGACACCACTGATCTCCCCGTCATCCCAGCTTCACTTGCATGACTGGAGCTCAAAAAGGAACAAAGATGGCAGACTGGAGAGCCATGAACTTGAAGCTCTTTCCTTTGTCCATAAACAGAAGTGTGAAGAACGCCTTGGCAATTTTCCGAAGCCCTACAACTCCTAAATACTGTAAACCCAAACTGGCTCATCCAAAGAGAACACAAGCCTGCTTCGAGCCTGGCAAGAAGGTGCTAAAAGTGTTCTATGCGTGCCACGCTTTGCCATTTTTCAGTCCCCTTGTCAGAGTCTGTTTACTTGAGACAAGTTCATCATTGGCAGGGCTAAGACAGATGCTGTGAGGAGGGCTGAATTTTAATTAGGTTAGCGGGTTATGCGCAATAAATTTAGTTTATACGACCTTAACGCACAACGGGGCGCCGCGGGGCTAAGTAATGTACACCTGAGATAATGAATCAGCTGCAGTGCCACTTTAATGCCGCATCACAAGGGATATCGATTTTCCAGATTGCTTCCTTACTTCTAAATTGTTCTTCATGCATGCAACATTTCATAACGTGACATCTCATTTTTATTAATATCATATTAAGCATTATCCAAATGGGAACGTCCTGGAATTGCAATGAGGCCGCCTAGCTGTTTGTCATTACCACATTACTCTGGTTAAACAATAAATTAGAGCCGCGTAATCGTGTTTGGATGGAGAGCTGGGAGCTTCGGCGCTTGGCAGAACACACATTGGCATTTTGATTTACTTGACGCTTCCGCCTAATGCGATTTACAAATCACACTGGCGTAGTCCTGCCATGCAAGTTCACGGTCACGGGTAGACCTGTGGGCACAATTACCACTGGAGTGCCAGTCTACTAGAGCGGCCAACCTGCATGACTTTAGAACGTAAAAGGATAAACAAGAAAATTCAAGCAGACATGGGTAGAATATGAAAAACTCCACACTGGCAGTGCCCAGAATCTGGAGATGTGAAGGCAGCAGCACTGACCTCTGGCCCGCTAATGCGGTTCTTTCAAGGCTTCTGTAGTGGAGGGTCAAATAAGGAGAAGACTGAGGAGGACTGGCAATCCTGTGATGTCAAGTCATGGTGGGTGTCACGTCGTGGCATTTACTGTACCCACAAGTTCATAAGGAGGCTAGCAAGTACAGATATAAACCCTTGAAGTCACTGCATACTGGGAAGATTCTGAAGGACTGGCAAATATGATCCCATTATATAATAAGGGCGACTGGTGCAGATCCAAGCAACTATAAGCCAGTGAGCTTAACGTGCATTCCAGGAAAATTAATGGAAGGAATTATTAAGGAGAAGATGGAGCAACACTTGGTAGGTATAGTCAGCATGGGGCCAGACGAGGGAGGTCGTGTTATACCAACAGACTGGAATCCTATGTGGAACAACAAAAGGATACGACCAAAGTGGAACTGTTGGTATTATTGACCTGGACTTTCAGAAAGCATTTGATAAGGCACCACATGAGAGGGTGGGCATCCAACTTAAAGAAATGGCAGTTCCGAGGTGTGGTGGGTAGAATTGGGCGGAATTGGCTCAGATGCAGGAAGCAGTGGGTGATGGTGTGAGGACCCTCATCAGAATTAGGCGACATTAAGAGTGGTGACCAGCAGGGGGCAGTGATGGGGCCGCTACTATTTTTAATAAATATAAATGATTTAGATAGGAATATCAATAACAAGCTGGTTAAGTTAGCAAGATGATACCAAGATAGGTGGATTGGTGGATTATCGAGAATCTCTTGAATCTTTACAGAGGGACTTGAGCAGCACACAGGCTTGGGAAGCTTTATGGATAATGAAATGTAATGTCAGTAAACGTAAATAATTACATGTAGGGAGGAAAAATATGAGGTTTGAACACACAATGGGAGGTCTGAAAATCGAGAGTCCACCTTGTGAGAAGGATTTAGGAGTCGCAGAGAACTCTAAGCTATCCACTTCCCGACAGTGTTCAGAAGCCATTGTCACACACATGCTCTTAGGAGGCAGCCAACAAGCCCAAAGGTGAATGAAATCATAAGGGATAAAGAGATGATAGTATGTACTAATGCATCTCTCTCTCTCCACCCACAGAATCAAAGACGATAAACCATAACTCACCCGCAATACTTCCGGTCACCCAAAATGGCTTCCATCCAACAATCCCATCTCTGAAATCCGTTGATGACGTCACTTCCGCCTCTCTCTTATGATGTCACTTCCGGTGCCGTCATAATGACGTCACACCTGGCCCTCCATGATGACGTCACTTCTGTCTCTTTGCATTTGATGTCATTTCCTGTATTCATTACTCCGTTGTCAAATGCTCTTGTTTTTGATCACTTTTTTTCGCTATTTTTTCCATTGTGTCCGACAGGGTCATTTCCCAACTCTTTTTGGAGATTTCCAGCATCTTTATTTCATTACACCATTAAGAAGGCTCACAGAATGTCAGGTTATATAGCGCCTTTATGTGTGGAGTTCAAGTCACAGGAGGTTCTGCTGAAAATTTATAACACACTAGTGAGGCCTCAGCTCGAGTCCTGGGTGCAGTTTTGGTCTCCAGGCTACAAAAAGGACATAACAGCACTAGAGAAAGTCCAAAGAAGGGCGACAAGGCTGATTCAGGGCAACAGGGGAGGAGTTAGGAGGAAAGATGAAAAGAGCTGAGCCTATCGCTTGCATTAAGTTTTGGTCTTATTAGGACTGGATACACAATGGGAGGTCTGAAAATCAAAAGTACGCCCTATGAGAAGGACTTAGGAGTCGTAGTGGACTTGACACGATCAACTGACAGACAGTGTTCAGAAACTAACAGTATGTCAGGTTATATAGCGCCCTGATGTGTGGAGTAGAAGTCACAGGAGGTTCTGCTGAACCTTTATAACACACTGGTGAGGCCTCATCTGGAGTCCTGTGTGCAGTTTTGGTATCCAGACTACAAAAAGGACATAACAGCACTAGAGAAAGTCCAGAGAAGAGCAACTAGTCTGATTAAGGGGCTACAGGGGATGAGTTATGAGGAAAGATTAAAAGAGCTAAGCCTAAGTCTTGAGTTAGTTTAGGTCTTGTTAGGTCTTAATACATAATAGGAGATCTGAAAATTGAAAGTACACCCTATGAGAAGGACTTAGGAGTCATAGTGGACATGGCACTATCAACTGACACAGTGTTCAGAAGCCATTAAGTGGGCAAACAGAATATCAGGTTATACTGTATAGCGCCTTGATGTGTGCAGTACAAGTCACAGGAGGTTCTGCTCAGGCTTTATAACACACTGGTGAGGCCTCATCTGGAGTCCTGTGTGCAGTTTTGGTCTCCAGGCTACAAAAAGGACATAACAGCACTAGAGAAGGTCCAGGGAAGAGCAACTAGGCTGATTCAGAGCTACAGGGGACGAGTTATGAGGAAAGATGAAAAGAGCTGATACTTTACAGAGATGAAGAGGAGACCTGACTGAAGTGTTTACAATGATGAAGGGAATTAATGCAGTGGGTCGAGACGGTGACTTTAAAATGAGTTAATCAAGAACACGGGGACACAGCTGGAAACTTGTTAAGGGGAAATGTCACACAAATATTAGTAAAGTTTTTCTTTACACAAAGAACGATAGACACTTAGAATAAGCGACCAAGCAGTGTGGTGGACAATAAGACTCGAGGGACTTTCAAAACTCAAGTTGATGTTTTTTTAGAATTAATAAGTGGACAAGACTGGCGAGCTTTAGTGGGCTGAATGGCCCGTTCTCGTCCAGATTGTTGTAATGTTCTAAAAACAATGTTCTACTGTCTATTCCGTACAAGGAAACTCTCTCCTTGAAATGCCAAGAGAGACACTCACACACTTGCAGCACACATGCAGAAGATATGGGAAGAGATGAGAGTGAAGACTGGCGGCAGAAAGACAAGAACGGAGAGCGACCTTGTAGGAATATGTCACTCTGCTCTGAGCAAATATATCTTGTACTGGCTGTCCCCCGTGGCTCTGCCCACGTAGTAGTGACACAGGACAAACTTTAAAAATCAATAACAAAGAATTGTAATACTGGCTAAGCGGAAGGTAGGTACTCTCTAACGTCAAACGTCAGCACTGTATCTGATCGTGTTCTTCACTGCGTGGGGAGAAGAGCACGTGGCCATGATATCTCTGCCAATGAGCAGCTACCCTCTAAATCACACGTAGCTCTGATCTCTCTTTCAAAAACGTCAAACGTTACTCCTTAGCAATCTCTAGATGATGATGTCTGCTGAGCAAACAGGTATCACTGGCCAAGTGGAGGTGAGGTACACTCCAACACGTGGCGAGAGGTAGAGCGACTTGTGCATGAGTGAGGAGGGCCCCCGCCTACCTCCCCCACTCCAGAGGTCCCACCTCCCCCTGCCCTCGGCCCGCAGCCTCTCTCTCGTATTCGCGCAAATAAATCGGTACTGCAAGTGAACTATGATACTTACTGTGATGAGAGAAGTCGCAAAATCAACCGGAATGTTCAAGCAAATTCTAGACAAAAACCCGATCTAAATCCGTGAAGTAGTTCTCTCGTGAAAAGCGGACCGACAGACATACAGACAGACAGACTGACGTTGGATTTTATATATATAGAGAGAGATATCTATATAGATTCGGGTTAAGTAACATGCTACAATCACAAAAGTCGTCATTCCCAGGGAGCGAGCGCCCCCTAGTGGACACTGACCTGAAGGCTGCGTCTTTGCTAAACGTCCAGTTTGTATGGTGTGATTGTCGCTCTCATTTGCTTTGCTTCTGCTTCAGGCATCTTAAGAAGTGAATGTAAAATTTGAAAAGGCTGCCCGGCTTGCCGTGTTCATCTGTCTTAACAGATTTGGCGCATCCGAGATAGGGGTCTGAAGTTACAGTAGCAGATAACCCAGGGTGAAGCCAACCCCTCGTCCCAGGTGGTAGGGCATTGGGACTCCTGAGTGCAGTAACAGAAGGACAAAGGCTTGGGTGGAGGAGCTATGTGTGGGTCTACATAGTAAAGAATCTAAATTTTCAGATAGGGTCACCCCTGAACCTCTTCCACGATAAAATATAGGACATTAAAAACATGTAAAAGGTGTCCATCCGTCTGTAATACTGAGACAGTACATCTTCAGCACTTGACACTTAAAGGCTGCCATCAAATTGTCGGGTGTTGTTAAAGAAGCTGCCATTACAAAAACAATGAATCTGTGTCTGCGGTGGGCTGGCACCCTGCCTGGGGTTTGTTTCCTGCCTTGCGCCCTGTGTTGGCTGGGATTGGCTCCAGCAGACCCCCGTGACCCTGTAGTTAGGATATAGCGGGTGGGATAATGGATTGATGGATGGATGAATCTGTGTGCTGACCACCTGTCTTAAGCTCAGGGTCTCTCAGTTCTTCCAGGACCGTCTTAACGTATGGGCACAATGGGCACTGCCCGGGGCCCCATGATGTTTCTGATGCCTATGTATGTTTCTCTTGTGCTATCAAAACAGGAGGCCCATTACACTACTTTGCCTGGGGGTCTATGATGCTGTTAAGTCGGCCCTGAGTTCCCCCGATGGCAGCACACACACTGCAGTGGGCATCCTCACGTTTAAACCTATTGATCCATTTGGAAGGAGCTCTTCTCCGCCTCTCCCTGGGGAGTTTTGTGCGTTTTAATTCATCTGCTGGCAGAAATAGGGGACATCTAAAGAGCTTAATGACCCATCTGGGTTGTTACACTTACGTTCTTTTGTATTTTATTGACTACTAAACACTGAATTGCTGACACCTCTTGAAAAACATTGGTCAGTCAGTCGGCCATTCCCAAACCTGCTTATTCCAGTTCCTGGTCACATGAGGCCAGAGCCTATTCCTGGTAGAACTGGTTTCAGGGCAGGAAGCAGGACCACCCACTCATTCCCCACACACCGGATCCAGTTTCTCTGTCTATCTCACTCTCTCTCTCTGTGTCAGCTGTCGCACACACACAGGAACGGTGATCCTCTCACACGGACTTCTTTTGGGGTACACCGGGGCGTAGCAGGGGAGTGGAACTTTTTTTTTTTCATTCAGTCTCTGTTACCTTCTTTAGAGTGGAGGAGCAGTGGTCCGAGGAAGTCTGACATCGCATCCCATTCAGGCTTCAATAGAAAGGTAAAGGAGATGACCACCCGACAGGATGCATCACTTAGAGAAAGCTCAAGGAGGTCCACAGATCTTGGCAGCTCCGCAAGTCAGGTGCTTCACTGATCAGCCAATCGGATCGCATGTTTATGTCAAATGACTCACACGGCGGAAAATCCAGGAGAGGTGTGGCTGTGGCTCAAAGTGCAACGTAACAGTGTCGCTACCTGAGGGACAGTCCTACGCAAATGACAGTCGGCGTGATTCACGAGTCACATCAACCCTGAACTTAACCACAGCATGAGGATGTTTCATGAGAACAAAACCCGAGGTGCTCTTGAAATGGGTGTGTCGAGAAAGAAACAAACGACTGGACGCACTGCATAACATCGCTGACGTGTAAGGCAAAGGGCGCAAAACGTTATATTATGTGTTCGGTTTGACTGAATTTTCGACAGAATGTTCTGCCTCTAAAAAACCCAAGAGCTTAGAAGATGCAGATACTGTCCAGTCACCACTAGAGGGTGCTGAAATACTACATCTCATTGCTTTTCCAGTCTTTTTGCATGAACATGCATTATTTATTTATTTATTTACTTAACAGATACCTTTATTCAAAGCAACTTACAAAGCAAGTTATAATATATGAAAGCATCAAAGCAACAGAGAAGAAGATGAAAACAAGCGAGCACAAGGAAGTAGAATAACTGCACAATTACTGTATACCTACAACTTGACTAAGGCACACATCAGTCTCCTCAAGGCTTTGTCATTACAACAACAGCCGTCCAATACAACAGAAGATAAGCAGATCCAAAATACTTAATGAAAAGGTGTGTTTTCAAAAGACCCCCAAACACAAATAAGTTGGGTGCAATTTGATTGGATAAAGGGAGATCATTCTACAGCATTGTAGCAAGAACTTAGCACAGCTTACAAAGAGGAGGGATGGTCAGCAGAAAGACAGAGGCAGGACAGAGACGTCATGAAGGGTTGTATGGAAACACCAAAGACTGGAGACAAGGAGGAGCAGAACTGATCAGAGAACTACAGGCGAAGAAAAGAGTTGTGGAACTGGATCCTTAAAGACAATGGAGACACTGAAACAGAGAGTAGTAGGAGGAAAACGAGGAACAGAGAACACCAGCAATATATGGAGATCTCCTGGATGGAACCCCAAACCTTCTTCTGTCTGACTGTGTTTTTGTCCATTTTGACAATTTAACAACCATTTTCCAGGTTCATCCTGGGTGGCTAAGTGTCCCCTGCAGTGCAGATTACACTGGAAAACGTGTGCCTTGCTGTTGTTAATGTCTTGACCACTAGGGGGCACCAGTGTACTTTTGACTTGCTCATCTTAAGCATATAGTAACCATGAATCGTTTCTAAAGAAAAGGATAGATAGATAGATAGATAGATAGATAGATAGATAGATAGATAGATAGATAGATAGATAGATAGATAGATAGATAGATAGATAGACCGACCACATCTGGAGAACTGCATACAGTTCTGGTCACTGCGCTATAAGGAAGACATAGCAGCACTTGAAGCTGCACAGAGGAGAGCAATGAGGTGAATCTCAAGACTTTACGATGTGTCCTACTGTGGCAGACTCAGAGAATTAAACCTGTTTAGTCTCGACCAGAGGTGACTACATGGGGAGCTAATCCAGATCTTCAAAATCCTCCGAGGAATTGATAAAGTAGATCAAGCAGAATTCTTTCACCTTAATGGTGAGGACGCCAGTAGAAGTTAAGAGGATGTGCATTGAGGACTGAGGACAGAAGGCCCTTCTTAACGCTGAGAGTTCTGGGACTCTGGAATAAATTACTGAGCCATGCAGCTAAAGCAGAAACCTTGACAGCCTTTAAGAAAGATCCGGATGAGATGGTGAGACAGCTCAGCTGTTAGCTAAGCAAACAAGTGACAAATGGACTGAAATGTTCTCGTCTCATTCTCCAATCTTCTTATGTTCTCACTTTATGTTCAGTGCTGCTGGGTAACACGCTAAGGCTGTACAAATCTGAATTTGAATTAAGGAGTTCAGAAAAACGATGGATGGACTGGCTCACCCTGAAGCAGGGATTTCTAGTTTGTAACTGTGGCTGATGAAATTTTGTTTAGTTCTTTTGCTGTATTGCAGAAACAGACTACAGTAGACCCCCGCAAAGTCGCGGTTCAGAGTTCATGGCCTCAGTCGTTTTCGGATTTTTCCTTAGAACCTGACTAATAATTGTTAGCAGAAACCGTAATTATCCTCCGCACTTTTTTTATGGCTTTTTTCATGGCAATACTGTACTGTAGAGAGAACACAAAGCAACTGTAGAGGAATTGGCGGCTGGTGATAGTGAAAGTAGCCAATCCAAGAGCATTATTCATTTCTCTTTGCTACTGACTGGCTGCTGCCCTGTGACGCATCTCCAGCAGATGCAGCCTAGCATTCCCGTATCATAACAGTTTACTGCGTGTCGCTCTCTCGAGTGTTTCGCTGAGCGTTCTCGTGTTTTTCGTTTTGTTCTTCTTAAAGCCCTAAGATGTTCCCCAAACACCCTGCACCTTCTAAGGCTTCTGGCAATGAACCAAAGCACGAAAAAAGTTTAAGACACTCCAGGAGAAGGTTGAACTACTGGATTTGCTCCCGGAACTAAAAAGTTATGCCGCAGTAGCCACTCGAGGAGCTGTAAATCCTCTGCTTTGCTGTGCAGTCATTATCTTCATTACATACCTTCATCATACTGCACAGCTAATTCATCATCATCTTCAATCAATATCATCCATTATTGGTGAGTATCCGTACATTTTACTGTATTTTTATTCAATTAAATTATTACATATTTACCCTACTTATACCAAAGAAACCGCTCTTGCATGATTTCCAGTACATTTAGGGAGAACATCGGGATTTTACATTCTAGCACTGCGGCAGACATAGCAGTACAGGACTGTACAGTAGACGGGTTTCTTTATTTTTAGGGTAATGTATTAAGCTGAGTTTGAAATGAAATTAAAGTGTTTTGGGGGCTTATTTAGGGTTTAAACTATAAAAATAGGCATTTCTAGGCACTTTTTTGACCACATCCAAAATTCGAGGTTTTTCACAATTCACGGGTGCTCTAGGAACGTAACCCCCGCAAATTTCGGGGTCGTCTATATTTATTGATGCCAACAAACAATTGTGTATTCTTTTTGCTTCATCATGGACGACTTGGTCTGCCCTGAACTGCCTTACGGTTAATGTTTATAACTGCCGTAAAACTATTACTGCCACCTAGTGGTCATTATTCAGTACATGTCAATACAGAGCTAGTGAGCCAGAGCAGCACACGCCACTGCAGGTCCACGCCAGCATTTCCAGACTGGCAGTTATAGGACAAAAGTTCATGTTAGGGCTTAGTTTGATTAGCGTGTAGGACAGATTTTTAAGTTTAGCAGTTAGTTTTGTTAAGTTTAGGGTTTGGTGTGGTTTAGTGTGTTAATCAGTTTTATTTGTGACGACCTAATAACGCTTATTAGCAAACTGCTGGTCTGGAGATGCGCTGACGTCACTTCTGCCCTGGCGCAGACCTGCGGTGATGTTTGGTGCTTTGACCCTGCAGGTCAATTTGTCTCGCTTAGCTCCGTCTTCCTGTGACGTCGACTGGGACAAAGTGGATCTGAACGATGGATGGATGGTTACTTTGGAGTGTGCTGTATAAAAGCTATCAGTCTGAAAGACTGGATCTTGTTTCTGTCAAACATTTTGAAAACTTTTAAACCTTCCATAGTTAACAAAGAACCAAAAAGTACCCACCGATCCCTTGATTAATGCTGAGTGAATTTCACTGAGGTCCGAAACGGGACACCATATCTCGGCAATGACGAGCTTCTGCGTGATGTCTATGCTGCACAGGTTCAGCGTGTGATAAATGGCCTTCATCTTTTTCACCTTCGTTTTCCAGTTTTGGATGTTGACTGCTGCAGAGGTGAGCACGTTGTGACGATGTTCGTTCGTCTGATTAAGGACCTTTGGAGAGAAGAATACGAGAATGACGTGATCACAAATGAAGCAATGGTTGAGGGCCTTACTATGTGATGCAGTCAGTCCAAAGCTGGCAGGCAGTGCTGTAGAACACGAAAAAGAAATAAATGAACATTAAAGAATAAGCGACGTGGCTCAGAAAATCTGACCCGGCCAGAGTTGAGTACTAGGTTTGTATTTAGTGAGGAGCAAAACGATTCACACAAAGCTGAATTTGGAGTGACGCATTTCGGGTAAAACTGAATTCCTGATTTGTGTGAAACTAAATTCAGAGGAACACAACTCATGATGGCGATGACTTTGGAGCGACACTCCACTTAAAAATGAATTTTGAGTGATATGATTTGTGTGAAACTGAATTCAGAACAACACATTTCACACAAAACTGATTCTGGAGCTGCCACGGGTTATGCACAATGAGATTTGGAGCAACAGGACTGGAGCAAAACTGAAATTGTTGCAAAACTCAGTGTATTCTCAAAACTTAAAATTCGTGAAATAAATTGTGCTGTTTACACAAGAAGAAAGGCAAAACTGAATTTGGGGAAACACAACTCACATAAATCTGAATTCAGTGCACCATGATGTCACTTGAAACTGAATGTGGAGCAACACAACTTGTGCGAAACTGAATTCAGAGTAACGCAACGCATGCTGACAATGACTTTGGAGCGACACTATTTATTTAAAAATGAATTCAGAGTGATACGATTTGAGTGAAACTGAATTCAGAACAACACACTTCACATAAAACTGGATCTGGAGCTGCACAGGTTGTGCAAAATTACAATTCAAAGTAACAGGTCTGAATTTGTTGCAAAACTCAAGTGTTTTCTCAAAACTCAAAATTTGTGAAATAAATTTCATTTTGCTTCCAGTGAAGCTCGTGCTGTTTACACAAGAAGAAAGGCAAAACTGAATTTGGGTAAACACAATTTGCCCAAAACTGAATTCACAGCGCCATGATTTCACTCAAAACTGAATTTGGAGAAACACATTTGTGTGAAAATGAATTTGCAGTGACACGATTCGTGTAAAATTTAATTCAGTGTAACACAATTTGCACCAAACTGAATTTGAAGTGACATAAATTGCTCAAAACAGAATCTGAAGTGGTACGATTTCGCATGGAACTGAATTTAGAGCAACATGATACCCCCAAAACCAAATTTAGAGTGGACTGAGTTGCAGAAAAATTAATCTGAAACAAGATTGGTGCAAATCTGAATTTGTTGCAAAACTTTGTGTTGTCTAAAAAAAAAAAAATCAAAATTCATGACATAAATTGTGTTTTAATTCCACTGGAGCTCATGCTGTTTACACAAGAAGAAAGGCAAAACTGAATTTGGGGAAACACAATTTGCTTAAAACTGAATTCAGAGCGCCATGATTTCACTCAAAACTGAATTCACAGCAATGCACCTTGTGTGAAACTGAATTTGGAGTGATAAGATTC